>NC_143566.1:89360303-89663333 GCF_054136105.1 Typopeltis vanoorti
GTAGCAAAGATGTTTTACTTAACCCTTCCCAGTAACGCCAGTATGAAAATGTTTCCTACAAACACGCAAACGAAATTTCAAGTGGAATTACCACACGAGATCAGACTTCAAGGCAAATGGGAAGTTGCTCTTGCCGAAATTCATCTTCTGGGATATTTTAATGACGTCGATTCCGGTTACGATGAGTTTCATATGATACGTGGAGTTGGAGGACGAGGAGGCAACACTATAGAGAACAACAACATCACAAGAAATAAAGTTTTCGAAAAGAAGGATTTTACAAAGTGTACAAGATTCCCCATGGCAGTTATAATTCATCCTCTGAATTTCTTCGAGCAGTGTTTGATGTGAGTTCTGTGATTACTGGAAAGAACCCAAACAACACCATTTCTCTGACAGTCCCAAAATATTACAATTGTTTCCCAAGGAGACCTCGGGTTTGGGGCCTTCTACTGGGTTTTAATCAGATTTGTGTTAAACTGAAAGGTACAATCACAGGGAAATATCCAGTTGATCTAAAGAGGGCTGTAGCCGCATATTTTGTTTATTCTGATTTAATCCAAGAACAGATAGTTGGTGATACATGTGCACCATTGTTATGAGTTGTTCAGTGCAGCACCAACTGTCCCTTCATTTTTGCTCATCCTGATTATTATCCGTTACGAAAACAAACATTTCAGTCAATTAGCATTGAAATTCGTTTTGACAGCTACGAGTTGTTCCACTTTCGTGGCGGCAAGACTATAGTTAAATTACAGTTCCGACAAGTGAAGGATGACTGATTATCTCAGATATTATACACTGCAGGCAGGTGGGTGCTCAAATGTTCACGGTGTCCACAAAACAGCGTGGGACGGATTAGGTAGCATTTTCAGAAGTGCGTTCTCCTTTCTAAGTCCACTTTTAAAACCTGCAGCTCAATTTCTCGGTCGTCAAGCCTTAAAAGCCGGTCAGCATATGATAGGAGACGTATTGGAAGGGGTAACTGAACGTCAAGCCTTTAAAAAAAACAGAGCATCAGAAGCTGGGAAAACCATTGCTGAAAAGGCTCAGAACCGATTTCTTCAGACAGGTCAAGAAAGCAAGAAGAAAAATACGAAAACTAAAAAGCACAAGCGAGATGACATCTTTTGCTCAGGATATGATGTTAGAGTTAGATCTTTTTTCCCACTATCGTGTCAATATGTGTGTGGAAAGAAGTTCTTATGTCACCTACCAACCAATATCCAGTACCGACAGTGGAGGGCCTGTGGAATTTTGCATACCAGGTACATCTGAAGAATACTTGGATTTGGGAAAATCATACCTACGCTGCGCATCACTGACAATCATGGTAAACCAATCAAAGATTCTTCAGTTGGTGTTGTGAATAATTTTTTCCATTCCCTGTTCAGTGAAATTGACTTTTTTCTCCAAGATAAACTAGTGAATCTGGCATCAGACACATATCCTTATAGGGCTTATATTGAAAACCTACTAAATTATGACAGAGATGCTAAAAACAGTCAACTGACAAATGAACTATTTGTTAAAGATGATGTGGCTAATATTAGTGTTATGTTTACCAAAAGTGAATGAGGGATGCGTAGACGACAAGCTCCAATTAATCAATTGAAAAGTGTCGAGATGCTTGGGCGAATACATACTGACATCATGCATCAAGACCGGTACTTGATCAACAACGTTTCTGTTCGTGTTCGTATGGTTCGCAGTTCTCCCGATTTTTGTTTACTGACTGCAAATGCTGATGCTACGGCTAAAGTGCAAATTGAAGAGGCTACAAATTTTGTCTGCAAAGTCAAAATAAAACCAAAGATTCAACTTGCTCACCTGTCTCTGTTAGTCAAGTCAAACATTGTATATCCCATCAATCGAGTGCAAGTGTCTTATTTTTCGATTCCCAAAGGTATGTGAGACGCCACACGAGACAATCTCTATCTAGGTGAATTACCATCTAGATTAATTATTGGACTGGTCGCTAGTGATGGATTCAATGGCACTTTTAACAGAAATCCATTTAATTTTCATCATTTCATCTTAATTTTCTTGTGGTGACAGCTGACGGTATTCAGTATCCCTCGCAACCTTGACTCTGAACTTCAAAGAAAGGCATTACGGCAGATGTTATATGTCACTGTTCACATCGCTAGGCAAATGGAACAGAGACTGTGGTAATGACATTTCTTTTAAGAAATATGTAAAGGGAAACGTTCGCTATGGATTTAACTTATCGCCAGATCAAAAAGCAGTTGCCCCCCATGTCAGCCTGTTAAGAAGAGGAAGTGTGCGACTCGAAGTTAAATTTGCTCAAACTCTTCCTGAAAACATCAGAGTGGTTCTTTATACAGAATTTGAGTGTACATTATCCGTAACAAAGGATCGTTCTGTGTTACTGGACTATGAACACTGAACAATTAGTAAGCATACTAGAGTTAGAACGCATCACGAGAAAAGTGGGCTTAGGAGTTTATACTCGTGATGAATTGCCACAAAATCCGATCAGACACCAATAGTCGATGTTCGTCGTGAACACAGATCCGACCTGGTTGCCAGGACAACATTAGTAAGCTATCTATATCAAAGACAAAAACGGTGATTTTTTTGATAGCTTCCGTCATCCACCCGAAAGCTATATTGTTAACTTTCTGGTTAAAATTGTGGTTAAATGATATTGCAGTAACTTATTCTGTTACAGATCATTTACTGAAAATAAAAAATAATTTTAAAAGAAATTGTTTTTTTCACTTACCATTTTTCCACACCAGTTTCTTATTCCCACGTAGCTTTCGAGGAGATAAAAATACGAAGTTGCTATTGGTTCTTCGAGCTCTCCTGCGGGCAGGAGTGGACTGGAAGCATTTTCCTCACTGGGACTGGCTTATGTTGATGGTTGACGGGAATGTTTCTGGGAATTCGGTTTGTTCAGGGTAGGTTCTGGAGGTGACAGTCTATGTTCCTGTTGCTCTCCTTCTGTGTGAGCCAATTGGTTTTAAAAACCTAAATACCAAAATGACACTCATTTCATCATCTAGTGTGTACAGTTCATGGTCCTCTGGTGATTGGAGGAGTGTAACTTTTTTAAACATATGATTCATTTCCTAATAAGGGAACTCAATAAAGGAACAATGATACTGCCTAATAATGGGAACACTGCTCTTCCGTGATGTAAAACCAGTTTTCTTCTAGTTGCTTAGTGCCTTATAATTTTTTTTCCTTCGTAGGCGTGACTTCTGGTTGTGTTTTAGTGGAATATTTCCAGATAAAACATTTTTGCAGATTTCACAGAGTGTGGTGATTTGGCTGAAAGTGCAATGTTTTAAAGCATCATTTGCTTGCTTGGGAGAGGAATGAGATAAGTACTTGATGAGATATTCATACCGTTTGAAGCCATTCAGGTATAAACACTGTGATGGGTTCTTCTCCTGGAAAATCTGTGACCTTAAGCGTAAAATATCAGGTGTTTCCTGTCTAAAGTCTAAAACTAAATATGAGTGGGGTTCCTGTGTTGCATCTTTATAAATCAGAACTAACACGTTCGTTTCTCCTGGAAATACTTGGGAAGCTAAATGAGAAAACTGTAAAGAGTCTGGGGGATTTTTAAAAGAAATATCATAATGGCTATTGAGAAATATTGTCCAAAAATGTGTTCCTTTACAGAATAAATTTTGTGTCAGTGGAATGACACTGAGGTTACGGTGATGTGAACCTTTTATGAAAACATCAGCTATTTCCGTGTTGTCCTTAGCCTGGTGAACCAAATCATCGATTATGAGTTCATTTTTAAATTTTAAATTTCTCACATTAGAATCAAATTCAGGTAACTTCAAACCATTCACGAATTCTATGTTGGTAAATTTTTTTAAATTTATCTTGATTTTCACTGACAGTAAACGATTCGCTCTGGTATTGGTTTGCTTAATTGATTATACTGTTCTATGAGAGACAACACGAATGTTGTTTTTCCTGAGTAACTCAGGAAATAATGCATGTAAATAGATCTATGAACATAGCGAAAATGATAACATAATTAGACTGTGATTATTTTGATATAATCAAAGATATGTAAAAACAGATAGATACTTGTTTTAATATCAAAAAATCTCCCCGTCAAGATTTTTTTTATCACAGTCGCCATATAATCATACCAAGACGAATTTTTTTCTTTTTAAATTCTAAGAAAAAAAAAGCTATCGTGGAATAATAGTAACAATAACAGTGATGTGAAAACTGCACAAGAGAAGGCGACACTGCAAATTATTGTGTTGGGAAACAATCATGGATTTTTACCCACCAGGTAGAATGTTGTTTAGTTTTCTGTTCCCTAGATGGCATCTTTTGCTTATGGGGTATTTGAGTGTAAGGAATTATCCTTTAAAATACCCATAAGGAAAAATGCACGTGTCTGTTAACACTATGGGTTTCGCCAAAATGTATCCAAATCTTTTTGTTATGGGGGTCGTTTTGAGTTGACTCTCCATTTGTCTCTATGGACAGAAAATAGTACAGGAATTTGGATGTTTTGTGGCTCACCCCTTACTGCTGCTATCATAGATTCCAGATTAATCTCAGTGGCCGTGCGAGAATTTAAAGTAATGCCTTTGCATTTGGTCACAATCTTACCACCCTCCCCCCCTCGCGTTCTGTAGGAATAAGATTTGGGGCCTGTGGTAATAAACTCAACTATAAAGTCACCGTCGAGTTCGTCGCCTAGCTCCCCAAGGTAGTGAACCTTGAGGAACTAGGCGACTAGTGGACGGTGAGTATTCTCCGAGTTTTTCACTGAAAATAACAGAATCGGTATCTGTTTATAAAAGCCATCTTTGCAAAGGTTCCATGACCTCATATAACTTTATCCTACCATAGGCAGCTACAAATCAGGAGATGACAGCATTCCCTTTCCTGTTTCCAGGCTCAGTGCCTTCAATAGGGGAGTAGGCAACCATCATCTGCTCTTCTGAAACTAACCTGGCATCTTGGATAACTTTACTGTTATCTAAAAAAAGTTCTATGAGGTCTTCATAACATTAAGTCACCTGGGTCTGAGTTGATAACATTCTCATACCAAGCCTTCCCGTTAGGGAATTCAAACAAAGCTTAGCAAGTGAACATTTACCAGGATTTTTACTAATGTGTTCACTATTTTAACATAACACCTTCCCTTAGCAAAAATTCATCCAGATATGACTGTCGGTTTTGACCTTCAGGCCATCCAGATGCTTCCTATTTCAGTTTCAGAAAGGTATGAATGTACTGAGCAAAGAAGTTTTCTTCAGCTTCAAATTTTTGAGAAAACTGCCACACCTCGTAAAATTCTATAACTTTATAACCACAAGTACGTGCTAAATCTAATTCCGGAGTGCACCAAAAACCTCTAAATAATCAATCCGTATGATAGCATAATGGGGCCATATCAGCACACTTTCCACACAGGGGGGAAGATTAATTTTTCGTTCACTGTGATGGGCAAAACTGGTGAAAAGCGATTGGTAGGTGCTTCCACTTTTGAATAGCAAAAAGCAAAGTATATCTCAGGAGAATAGTCGAAATTAGCGATAACTTCGGGATGCCCGATAGGAAATACCTGGTGTTTCATTACCCATGGATAAAGACTATTGAAGTCAAAATAGCGAATAACTTTCCCTTCTGACTGAATTTTGTGATACATTTTATAGCAGTCGGTTCTGCCACCATGCAGAGCACCACGAGGTAAAATGGGATCTGGAATTTTAACTGCAGCTATAAAGTTTTTCAAGGCTGTTTTCAGAAATTTCTGTATTAAATTGGCTGTATGTTTTGGCATCATCATCATGTGATGAAACACCCAGAACAAGTGCTCAGGCCATGCAAAGATTGTCTTTGTTAGAAATTTCCACAACAGTTTATTTTTTTTTCAAAAAGTTATCCAGGCTAAGCAGCATTCTTCTTTTCACATTGGTTCTGCCATCACCATCACCATTATTACTGAGATTGATAAGTACAATATCGATATCAAGATCATTTGCCAAAAGAAACTCACGTTTCGATTGGGCGATAGCATAAAATGCATCAACTATGCTTTGAATGTTGTTGTTGTTGTGTTGTCCTTTGAAGAGTCTTATATGTTTCCGTGTGCTCCTTGTAATACTTTGGCTATGTCTGTGATTTTGTTTGTATAGAGCTGTTGTTCAGGATTAGGATCTATTTCTTGCAAGGCTGCTGTAATTGCTGGACAGGTAAAGATGTGAGTGGGTGTCAGTTCAGTATTGGGGCAGTTGTTGCAGTTTCTATATGTTCTCGTATCATCTGTATTGATCTTCATTCCTCTATAATGTCCTGTTCGTAGTCTTGCTATCGTGGTGGAGGTCCTTCTGTCAGCATTGATCTCGGGAATTTGATGTTGTATCACTGATTTCAATGGAATTAGTTTAGCTTTTGCTAGTGCATTGGCATCAGCAAGAGTTATCATATGAGTTTCTTGGTTGAGTTCTCTGGCCTCTTTTGCTAATTTATCAGCTGCCTCGTTGTGATCACTGCCTACATGAGCAGGAATCCATTGTAAAATGCAACTTTTACCTAAACACTTTAGTTGATTTAAGAGTTTATGGATGTCTTGTGTAAGCTTGGTATTGTCATTTTTGATTGCCTCCATAGCTGATCTTGAGTCACTGTAAATTATAATTCCTTCAGATTGTTGAGATGATGATAGATTTAAGTAGGCTTCTAGTGCTTTATTTATTGCGTAGAGTTCGCTGGTAAAATTGGAAGCGATTCTCCCAGATCCAACTTTTATTGAAAGTTTTTCACCTTTCGGGAGTAGAAGGAGAACACCAGCGCCTCCATTAATCATATTGGTGTCTGATGATCCATCGGTATAACAAATAACCTGTTTGGAGGATGAAAGAAGGTTGATGGTATTTAGGCCTTTTTCTTTAAGCATTTCTTTTGGTTCTTTTTTTGTACAGAGTTTGGTAAGGTTTAGATTTTGGAGGTATTTGAGGGTAAAGGACTGGAAAATAGAGGTTCTTTGTTTATGTGAACATTTAGCTGATCAAGATCTATTTCTTTCCTGATAGTGTCATCATATTGTAAAGTTGATGATCTGTGAAGTCTGCAATTTTGGTTCCAATGTTCATAAGTTTTTAGGGAGATATGATCACTTCGGTAGCTTCTGATATTATTTATGAATTTTATGGTGGCAAATTTTCGTCTGTCCTCCAGCAGGTCAAGCCCACATTCCTGTTGGGCTCTGATGTTGTTAGTGGATGAGACTGCACCAATGATAATCTCGGATGCTTTTGCTTGTATTTTGTCTAGTTTTTTCTTTACCGATGAGGCCGAAGATGACAGATAGGTGCTGCATATTCCATTATTGGCCTTATTAGTGTAGTGTAATTAGTTTTGAGGATTTTTGGCTTTGCACCCCAATTTGTTCCGCAAAGCCTTTTCAGTATATTTAATTTTTTTTGAGCTGTGTTGGAAGTGTTAGAGATGTGTTGTGCAAAACGTAATTCCTGATCAAGCGTAATACCAAGGTATTTTGGATTTGTGACTTTTTCAATTAACTTGTTATTGATCATGACGTTGGGATTGTAGGAATGTCTATTTTTCCTGTCTGTGATAAATGTACTTAGTTTTGTTTTGTCTGGGTTGATTTTGAGTTTAAGTTCGTCTGACCATTTTTCTAATTCTCTCATGGATTTGTTTAGAATTTCCTCTGATTCTGTGATTTTAGCACTAGTGTGCCAGATGGCTATATCATCTGCATAGCAAGTTACTTTTGTGTCTTCTGTAAGGTAGGGATGAATATTATTGACATATAGAAGGAATAGTAAGGGACTGAGTACTGAGCCCTGGGGAACACCAGCCCAGGTTCTCTGCTCTTTTGATATTGCTGCATTGATTCTGACTTTGATCTTTCTTCCTCTGATGAAATCAGCAATCCAGATTAAAGCGTTTCCTCTAATTCCAATATCATGTATTGTTTGTATTAATTTTTTGATCCAAACACGATCGAAAGCAGCAGTCATATCAAGGAATATGGCAGTTGTCTTTTTTTTGTTGGTTTTTCCCGAAATGAGTCTATTATTGTTTGGCAGAAATGGAATAATTGATCTGTTGTCGAATGACGAGTTCTATAGGCAGTTTGGTAGTAGTTGATTTTCTTATTTTTTATCAGCCAGTGCATAAGCCTGGAGTGTATGATTCTTTCAGTAATTTTACAAAGTATGCTAGTTAATGCGATAGGTCTATAACTTTGACATTCTGCAGCATTTTTGTCAGGTTTCAGGATGGGTACAATAACTGATTTTTTCCATTCTTTTGGAAGTTTGCCTATTCGCCAAGAGGTATTGAGAATGTCCAGAAGTTGTTCTTTGGCATTTTTGCCAAGGTGTTTGACCATATGACCAAAGATAAGATCATTACCAGGGGATTTATTAGGTGCAGTTTTCTCGATTGACGAATTTAGTTCACTTAGTGTAAATTCTTCGGAGAAGATGTCATTAGTTTGGTATGTTCTTGCTTGTTTTAGCATTTTACTTGTGAGTTTATTGAGGGGCTTGTCCTCTCTGTTATACTGAAGTTTGGAGTTGTTTGAATAGGTTTTTGCCAGTGTGTTTGCAATTTCTTGATCTGTAATAGCTTGTTTCCCAGCATTTATGATGAAGTTTGTTTTCTGTCGGTTCTCTTTTTTGATATTGTCTAGGATTCTAATAATGTTCTAGTGTTGGCTGTCTTTTCTTGGATCCAGGTTACTGCAAAGTTCCGCCCATTTCTCTTGTTTGCACTTCCAAATTTCCTGCTCTATTTTGTGTGTGTTATGTCCATTAATTTCTTTCTGTAATCATCAGTTTTATGAATTCTGAATTGTTCATTGATATTGTCTCTTTCTGTAATCATTGAATCAATATTGTGATCTTTCCAGTATGGTATCCAGGTGTTTTTCCGCTGGCCTCTTGGTATTGTTGCTTTGGCAGCTTTACTGATGTGTGAAGTAAGGATTTGTAATTTTCTGTCGAGGTTTCCAGAGACAGGTTCATCTTGACAGAGGCTCTCCAAGGTTTGAGTAAACCTTGTCCAGTCGGCTTTTCTGAAGTTCCACGTCCTTTTGGTTTGCTGTTCTTGTTCAATCTTGAAGTTTAGTGTTGTTATTATGGGTTTGTGGTCACTGATGGCATTTCCCAGAATTTTCCATTGTGCGCTTGATGCAATACTATAATTAATGGCCTGTGATGTCAATAGCAGATTCAGTTCCCGTAGTTTTAGAAAGATAGGTGCTCTGTCCATTGTTAATTGTTGTGAGTTCCAAATCTGTAAAGAGGTCTTCCAATTGTTGACCTTTATGGTCTAAATTGGGGGAGCCCCACGTTGGGCTTTTTGCATTTAGGTCACCAAGTATAATGGTTGCATCAGTTAGAGATTCGCTTAGCTTTTCAATGATGTCTGTATCAATATTTGTATTATCAGGATGGTAGACGTTTGTGATTGAAATAGAATGGTTTGGTAGATGTATTTCAACAGCTTGAGTTTCCGTCGAACTGTCATTTTTTAAATATTGATTTAGGGTGATTTCTTTGAATTTGATTTCTGGGGTCTTCAAAAGGATAGCAAGCCCGCCACCTGTTCTTTCTTCTCTATCCTTCCTAAGAACTGTGTATCCTTTGATGTTGAAGTTCAAATTTTTATTTAGTTTTGTTTCTTGTAGACAAGCTATATGGATATTATTTTTATAAAGCATGTATTTGAGTTCATCCATTTTTCTCTGAGTACCGTTGATATTGAGTTGCAAAATGTTAATATGAGTCCTCGTAGCATATTTATCATCAGGAGCCCGGACTGCAGCCCCAGACGCATCGGCTTCCCCGGACGCAGTAGCATTGGTTGAAAACTTTTTATGACTCTTTTATGCTTTGAATAGTTAATTCAGAAAGCAACACGAATGGTAAGTTAATATTGCTTTCTAAACTGGATGCACTAACGCCCAATCGAACATGAGAAAAAGTTCCTAAACTCAATAAATGCTGAACGATCTAAGCATGTCTTGAACCAAGCATAACTATCACTAAGCATATCTTGAAACATTTCAAAAAATGACTCCAGTGGGAGGAATTCAAGGTTATGAAATCTAATTTGGTACTCCATTTGACAAGTTTGATATTTCATAGAGAAACGTGACCGGGCTATCGAAACAGTATAAAAATCCCTGTAGAGTCAGGGCTCAATAGTAGAAGTAGAGAGTTTAGTTTCATATCCAGAAACTGAATGTAAATTATGTACATTTTTTGGGGTCGTGACTTCCTCCAGCCACACCAGCGAGTGTTACATTAGGATTAACACCATGTCCTGTGCTTTGTTCATTTTCTCCTGCATTTTCTCTTGTCAAATCAACCTCTACAATCAGGGAAGAAGAATTAGACATTCCTGTCAGCATCAACGTATTGAATAACAGTTGATCACTATTAAAAAAAAATTACTTTCTAGATTTCAGATATCTCTTTTAGAAATAAATAAGGTGATTTTACTACTTTGCCGGTACGCGATCCTCTCTCTCTAACACAATTTTACTAACCATCCACCCTCAAAATCTTTCCCCAATCACCTAACAAGTAAATATATATATGCGGAGGCTGTTCAATAAGTAATAAGACTATATTTATACAGAAAACAGATTACCTTTAATCCTCATAATTTACATGGTCTTTTTCGAAGTAACTACCGTGAGACGCGATGCATTTGTCCCAACGTTGCGTCCACTTCTTAAACACATGTGAAAATCCGTTTTTTGAGAGTTCTTTCAAAACCGACATGACATGGCCTCTTAGTGGTTTCTTGAGCTGAGGAAACAGCCAGAAATCGCCCATTGCGAGAACAGGACTGTATGGAGGGTGTGGTAGAATATCTATGTTGTTCTTCTGCAAAACGTCCACTACACAACCAGCAATATGTGGCCTTGCATTATCGTGGGGGAATAAGCCATTCTTCAGCAATGGATGCTTCCTATTGACGTGCTGTACTATTGTCCGTAAAACATCCGCATAGTATGAGCCGTTGACAGTATTCCCGGGTTCTACATCGTGTTGGTAAACAGTGCCTTCGTAGTCAAAAAACATTATGGTCTTTACCAGCCGATTTTACAGTTTTTGCTTTCTTGGGGGTAGGCGAAGACGGATGCTTCCATTCACTGCTTTGTTGTTTCATTGTATGGTTATAGTGATACAACCAAGCTTCATCTGCTGTAATGATGCATTTTAAGAAGTCTTTCTTTCCATTCTGTGCACACATCCACTTGATGCTGCATTTGCTCTGGTGTCGAGTTTGGGAATCCATCGGGCGCAAACATGTTTCAGTCCCAAATGTTCAGCCATGATTGAGTGAACACTTCCTGCAGAAATATTCAGGACAACATGCAGCTGGCATACTGTAATTCTTCAATCCTCCTTGATGATAATCGCTGCTGTGTTGAGCATTGTCTCTGTGATGGACATTGAAGGTATTCCCTGACATTCATGATCTTCCACATTTTGCCTTCCTTCGTTAAAAGTTTTATGCCAGCGAAAAACACAAAATTTAATTGCATAACGTTCCAAGGACACTTCCATTTCGACGACTGGTCACGGTTCGTAGGCGCGCCGAAACAAGCTTGCATTTAGTCACCTGACACTCTGGCGCATCAGCCCATATACACCATCTATCAACCTCTTTTGTTAATACAGACAGCAACATTTCTTTATTCCACAGAAATTAATATTGTGATGAGTGGTTTCGCGAGTAAAATTAGCCTTATTACTTATTGAACAGCCCTCATATATATCTCTCTCTATCTATCTATCTATCTATCTATCTATCTATCTATCTGGTTTGGCACATTTTGATTTATATGGCAGATCCCACTGAAAACTGTGTGGTATATGCAGTGTGGTATCTCCACCACATTCAAAAGGAAATCAAACGTTTCCTCTGGAACAAAACTAACTGGACAACACACCCTCAACTCTGCAAGCCACTCAGCAAGGGAGGTCAAGGCCTGATTTCCCTTGAAAATAAGATTCGATCCTTCAGGATAATCCTCCTCCTAAAGACACTTCAATGCAATCACACTTATGTAACCACCTTCGATTACATCACGAAAGCATCCACCAGAGGACTTACACTTTCCACAATCCTCCGAATGGCCAGTCCTGCACCATCTCCTCCTAAACTACCTACCTTTTACAAAGATGCTCTACAGCGATGGAAAAACACAGGACTCCATCACACACTCACAGGATCAACAGAGTCAGCTGTACTTACAGAACCACTATTTTCAAACAAAAACATCACAAGTCTCACAACTGGCCAGCCTTTTCTTTTCCCTACATGGAACTGGGCAGGAATAAGAGTCATAGGAGACCTCCTAACCCACACCCTAAAGTGGAAAGCATTCACAAGCCTACCAATGAATAACCCAAAAACTGAAAAACAATATCAACAGTTGCAAGCCTCCATTATAAAAGCCTATCCAGATATCGCTACACCTCAGGAAATCCGTATTCCTTCTAGAAACTGCTCGGGGCCAATATTTCATCTTGTACAACTTGAAGCCTCACTTCCAATTCATCCCTCCAACTACAAGAAAATATACCCCTTCTTCATGTCAGTGTCCCCATCCTCACCATTCTTATATTCAGCCTTAACACTCTCATCTACAAGGCTGCATATACCACACAGTTTTCAGTGGGATCTGCCATATAAATCAAAATGTGCCAAACCAGATTCCGAAATACAGTGGAGATTATGGCATAACATCTTACCAACTCCTTCAAAGCTCTACAAATTTAAGCTAAGAGAAACGGATCTGTGTCCATTCTGTGACGTTTCAGGCACCCTGGAACACACATATCTGACCTGCCCTGCAAACAAAGTGATAATCACCTATGCCCTGAATACCGCCTCTAGCACCTGTAACTACACACACAGCCAAGAAGACTACTGGAATTTAGTCCACACAGAAGAAAACAGACACAGAACATGCAATTTCCTCTTCATCTGCGCTAAGGCCGTCATCTACAGCTTTTACCTAAAACAGACAAGAAGTAACCAGCACCCATCGATCACTGAAGCTGCACAAACCCTCATGCACATCCTCCGTCGGAAACTAAAAAGCAGGCTTCTATTGGAACTTGAGCACTTCAAAGAAACAAGAACTGTCGCGAAATTCCTAGAGGAGTGGAATCCAACTGGTACCCTCTTCTGGATTGACGACGACAATGTGCTCCATCTGAATGATAACTCAGAATGAAACTGAACTGTTAATTTTGAATATTCATTTATATCTCTATTGTACACCCGAAAGGAAAATGTTTTTTTTCTCTCTCTGTAAATATATACTTATAATATGTAAATAGTCATTGTTGCCTATCGTGTAATGTTTATTTTAAACAAGTTAAATAAAAAAAAAAAAAATAAAAAAAAAATATCTATCTATCTATCTATATATAATGATGTCATAATTAAAGTCTCCACCTATTATGATATGTTCTTGGTCTATACTAGATAGGTGGTTTTTAATGAAATCCAGGATTCGTAATGCCAGAGATTCCTGTTGTGGTATATAGATGTTGAACACATGCAGGGTATTATGGTTGGGTGCTATTATGTGAGCATACAAGGCATATCCTGGTATCTCAGCAATCACTTTTAGTTTGTAGGGAGATCTATGATGTACACCTAAGCTAACTCCTGCTCCATGATGTTGTTGGGTTGCAGAGTGCTGTAAGTCATAAGACCACTCTGCCCATCTTCTGGATAAATTGGTTGAGGAGTTGATGTTTGTTTCTTGCAGAAGTATTAGGTCTATATGATATTTTTGTACCTGGTCAAGGACTATTCTGTTGCGTAGAGCAGAGGCACATCCTCTTGCGTTGAGAGAGAAAAGGCTTATAGACATTATGATTTATGAAAGTTTGATTGTAAGTTTAACCAAATATTGATCCTGGTACTGTGTTTGTAGCCCGTTAATTAGGTAGTAGATTCGCTTACTCCTTTTGACCTCTGCTCTGCTCTTTTTACATTTCAGTTTCGAGTGTAGGTCCTGAAGTTGAGATATTAGTTCCGGGATTCTTGTGGTGTATTATTTAAGGGCTATAGTTAGTTTGTGAGGAGAACCTCGCACTTTCTGTATGAAGGATGACAGCTGCTTCATGGTTAGGGGACCCTCAGTGTGGGGAAGTTCGCCCTCAGCTTCCCCTTCTTCTAGGTCGTCATGTGGAAATACAGTTTCCTCATCGTCTGGAAGCTCTGTTCCTCCTTGGCTGGCTGCAGGTGATGAAAGGCCATTTTGAGTAGTTTCTTCTATACGGTGAAGTTTTGAATTTATGATTCTGATTGCTGGGTCTGGAGATTGCTTTTAATTTGTTCGTCCTTGTCATCTCTATTGGGAGGATCGGTGTTTTCGTGCTGTGAGACTTCGTTATCAGAGCCTTGGATCTCAATACTTGGCTAATGTTCAAGAGCGACATGAGCGCTGTCTTTTCCAGTTCGGAATTTTCTTTCCTCCGAAGTTCGTGATGGGGAAAGAATTTTTGGTTTACTTTTTCCTATGCTTTGATTTTCTTCATGTACGTTGTTATTCTGTTCAACTGGTTTGCTATTCTGGGCTGGGATGTTTGTTGATGAACTGTTGGTAATATAGGGACAATGTTTCCTAATGTGACCATCTTCATGACAGAAGAAGCACTGCGACGAGGAGAATAATTTGTGCATTAATGCCTGTCTCCGAAAGCTTTTGACATGGGAAAAATCGGGCTTCTTCGTGGCCGCTGACAATGTGCGTATTTTTCCTGTGACAGAACCGTATCTTGATAACATGGATCTAATGAGTTGATGAGGAATTTCAGGGGGAACATCTGATACTGTTACTTTTGTTGGGGCCAGTGCTATTGGGGCTGCTTCGAAGTGATAATCGCCAATATCGACGCCTTTTTGCTGTACCGTTTGTGCCCATGAGATATGGCTAAAATATACCTGCACAGTTCCAGCTACGCGGGAAGCGTCAGTAATATTTTTTGCGGGTACAATTTTGGCGATCGCCGTCAGATAATCTTCTAATGGGATGTTTTCTTTGGTGGCGAAAATAACAATCCCATTTTCTCGGGAAATGACGTTCGTAACAGTGGTAGTTATTTTTGCGTTAATCGGTTTACTGCTGGCTGATGTGGCATTCGTGTGTGAGATCAGTGTTTTGGGAGACGATGGGATATTTCCATTAGATACAACATTAGCGTAAGATTTTGAATTGACTGACCTGTTTTCCATGTACATAGCTACGGTGAACTTTGCTCTTCCTTCCGGGTTCGAAGTCGTAGGGGGTCTTTGAATTGCTAAATCCTTGGTAGTACATGAATGTGCCGTTGCCATGGCGGTTAATCCTTCGCCGGCTATAGCCTCAGGTGAGGGGTACAGGTGTCGGAGAAGGAATTATGGCATCGAAATTGAAGATATATACGAACTCGTACACCAGGAGAAGAAAACTGTCATAAATCACTTATCACTACACTTACGTGTACACGACTAGTATGAGTAGATAGCTCTCAGCTTGGAGAATATACCGATATAAAAAATTAAGTCCTTCCTTTCGGATAAACGTATAAAAGGTGGGGGAAGGCAGAGCGGTATGAACGCACGTGCAACACCTTGGCCACCTAGCCTTTTCTCTCTCAATGCAAGAGGATGTGCCTCTGCTCTACGCAACAGAATAGTCCTTGACCAGGTACAAAAATATCATGTAGACCTAATACTTCTGCAAGAAACAAACATCAGCTCCTCAACCAATTTATCCAAAAGATGGGCAGAGTGGCCTTATGACTTACAGCACTCTGCAACCCAACAACATCATGGAGCAGGAGTTAGCTTAGGTGTACATCATAGATCTCCCTACAAACTAAAAGTGATTGCTGAGATACCAGGATATGCCTTGTATGCTCACATAATAGCACCCAACCATAATACCCTGCATGCGTTCAACATCTATATACCACAACAGGATGCTCTGGCATTACAAATCCTGGATTTCATTCAAAACCACCTTTCTAGTATAGACCAAGAACATATCATAATAGCTGGAGACTTTAATTGCACTCTTGACCAAGAAAAAGACAGACTTCAGTGTAGTGAACATCGTAGCCAATTAATAAACAAACTTCAAACACTGGTAAACGATAATGAACTCATCGACGTCTTTCGGCATCAACATCCTGATAAGAAATCCTACACATGGAGGTCAGCAATCACAGCGACAAATAGGCCACTCTACCCCCCCCCACCCCCCCCCCCCCCCACCCCCCCCCCCCCCCACCCCCCCCCCCCCCCACCCCCCCCCCCCCCCACCCCCCCCCCCCCCCACCCCCCCCCCCCCCCACCCCCCCCCCCCCCCACCCCCCCCCCCCCCCACCCCCCCCCCCCCCCACCCCCCCCCCCCCCCACCCCCCCCCCCCCCCACCCCCCCCCCCCCCCACCCCCCCCCCCCCCCACCCCCCCCCCCCCCCACCCCCCCCCCCCCCCACCCCCCCCCCCCCCCACCCCCCCCCCCCCCCACCCCCCCCCCCCCCCACCCCCCCCCCCCCCCACCCCCCCCCCCCCCCACCCCCCCCCCCCCCCACCCCCCCCCCCCCCCACCCCCCCCCCCCCCCACCCCCCCCCCCCCCCACCCCCCCCCCCCCCCACCCCCCCCCCCCCCCACCCCCCCCCCCCCCCACCCCCCCCCCCCCCCACCCCCCCCCCCCCCCACCCCCCCCCCCCCCCACCCCCCCCCCCAGGGGTTGGCTGCTTGCTGCTTCTGATCCGCTAGGGTTGGTAGTATTTTTAACCGGTTTCTTATTTCTGGGTATATACGGGCAAAACTTCCTTACATGGCCTTCTTCGTGGCAGTAAAAGCACTGAGCAGCAACAGTAATATAAAAGGTGTAGGGCACTTTGTCTATTTCTGTGTTGATTATTTTGGGTATGGAGCCGATTATACTGTTGCCAAAGTGCATTAGAGCCTGTCTTCTAAAGCTCTTGATGTGAGTGAATTCAGGCCTAGTTGTAGAGGCGCGTAGCGTTTGGATTTTACCTGTCACTGTGCCGTATTTTGATAGTAATCCGCGAACCATTTGATGGCATATTTCCGGTGGGACATTTGACACTGTTACTTTTGTGGGAGCAAGTGCGATTGGTGAGACATTCACATGGCATGCTCCGATGTCTATTCCCTTTTCAATTAATGTCTCAGACCAAGATGCATTGTTAAAGTACATTTGTATGGTTCCGGCAACTCTTGAAATGTGAGTTATATTTTTTGGGGAACATGTTGAGCTACTGCGTCCAGATACTTTTCCAGTGGGGTATTTTCGATTGCGAAAATTACAATTCCGTTGTCTCGGGAAACGCGGTTGGCTAGGTGAACGTTTGTACGCGCGGTGGTCGTTGTTGCAGTAGTATTAATTCGTGCTGAGGTATTAGCTACAATGTTGACATAAGAGACAGAGAGTACTGACCTTTGTCCGTTGTTGTCCGGGGGGCTGAGACTGATGTCTTTTCCTTTTCTGGAGCTGTGGCTAGCGTCTTTTCCTTGATCGGAATTCTGCGACCTTTGACCGATTCCTGCTGAGCTCGGGTGTGGACCGGCTGCTGCTGGTGGTGATATGCTGTGGTTTATATTGGCCATTGCTTTGGGCGAATAAGGGGAAATGATGTATAGGTTTTCTTTTAACACAAAACATTTGGAAATATTTTCATGAAAATGTTTCTTTTTTCCTGTTGCCAAATCACCTTATAATATTACATTAATAACTTGGACAAAAATTCACTAATGTACTCCTAATGTATGTACCTATAATTAATTTTATGAAAAACTATTCAGTATTAGAATTTGAAGTCCTGTTACCAAAAACATATGAACATTGGTCATTTGAAATTACAAATAAAAATCTCAACTGATGTTAATACAAACAATCCCCCATTGTTATGTTAAGCTACACAAAGAAACGATAACTTACTTTTTCTCCAGAATGGCTCATCTTGGAAATAACTTCTGAATGCAAAAATAGATATTCCAAATATTAATATCAATCACAATAATGAATCTCCGAAACCGTAACACTATAGTTATACAGGATCATAACCAATGGAAAACCAATAACGAGAACACGTGACACCAATAACCATCGTTCTCACCACTCATACGAGATCAAATTCCAAACCTTGCTAGCTAATGGAAACAAACCCTATCTATTCGTAAACAAGAACTGATAATTGAGAGCTAACACTGTATTTAAACTTCTAAATTATTGGAAGTTGGTAACAGAATTCAGATAGTGCATAATAACAGAGTTAATATTTAATGAAATATAATAATAAAAACTATTTATTTATTTATGGTGGCAAAAGAAGCAACGTAATTACAACGAAGAAAAAGAAAAATGAATATCTACAGTGGGGGAAAAATACGAATTATCAGCACACAACTGGGTTAAATGAAATGTAACCCTTCATTATAATACAGTAACAATTCCCACATTCACAAATGAAGAAAGTTTTGCAGAAGAGTGTCAAAAGACACGTCCACAACTGTTGGGAAACTTAGGCATTTCCACAGTTGGTACCAGCATACCCTTTGAACAAGACTGCAAGATAGAATGTCATTAATTATATAGAAAGTGACTAAGCTAAAAATTCCCATAGTCAGAAAAAGAATGAAATACATGTATGGGAACTTCGTGTATTCCATACTCTAAACATCACAAATTGACGTCAATATCAGATGGGTGTCACCCTGGGAATTATAAGGATTATATATCAGTAGTAGTAGGGGCACTTCTGACAAAATCAAGATAAGATAAGGAATCGTGACGTGATTAGTTGTTCATTTGATGACGTCATTGTTTGTGTGATGTCATGAGTTTGGAATTTTTCTGGGGACCATCTGTGTGTGATGTCACGTTGTTTGTTTTGTTCACGTATGGAATTATGGATGATTGTAGTGACAAGGATTCGTGTCATGATTGGTGGGCATTTTGAAGAAGATCATGATACGATAAGGGATCATGTCGTGAATGTTTGTTATTATCAGATGTAGATAAGTGACATCATTTGTTAGTTGTAAATAAGTGACGTTATTGTTTTGAATGGAAAAAGGAGATATATTACTGGATAAGGAATCGTGTCGTGATTGATGGGACACTTCTGACAAGATCAAGATAAGATAGGAATTGTGACGTGTATGTGTGTTATTTTCAGATGAAGCTAAGTGACGTTATTGTTTCGAATTGAAAAGGAAGATATTAGTGGATAAGGATTTATGTTGTGATTGGTGGGATACTATGAACAAAATAGGGGTATGGTGAATGGGGGGAAGTGATGTCAGTGTCTTAGATGTGTATCGTTATGAGTTGTAGATAAGAAAATGGTTTGCATATGTCATTATGGGTGATGGATAGTGATAAGATAAATTTTGGAATGTTTGGGATTTTGCTCGCCCCCCCACCTTTCTGTCAGGGGCATCACGTGGTGTGTTGGGTTCGCATAAAGAATTGTGGATGATATTTACAGATAACCAATCATGACGTTATGTGTTTGGAAATTTCTGGAGAACATATGTCTCTCTGTGATATCACATGGTGTTTGGGTTTGCCTATGGAATTGTGGATGATGTTTTTGAGATAAGATATCTTGGAATTTTCCTAGTGTGACACACACACACACATCCTTCATAACCATCATGTTTTGTCTTTGGTTATCTATAGACAGCAGTATAATTTTCCAATACATTTTGGGGTATTTCTTTCCTTTTAAAGAGTGGGAATTGTTAGAGTAGATTCGTGATGGTGGCTTTTCTGAATAATTTAATTATATGCTAGTGTCCCTCAAACACTTTTTTTTGCTCCGATGTTTTCACTGTCAGTTGGAAGAGACATCACTAAAAGATTATTGGCTAATGACAACCTCTTTTCGAAGTAACGTTATCTTGTTTACTAATGTTTGGGTAATGGTGTTTTTTTTAGTTTACAAGAGAAAAAACCAAATGGTATTTTAAAAAATAAATTAAAAATAAACGGAGACTTAAAACCTTACAAAAATTTTTTTGTGTTTAGTCTAGAAATTCTAATGATAATTTAAATTTACTTACAGTCTTTCCAGAATCATTCTTCTTAATGCAAATAGATATTCCAAAATAGTTGAATTTTTATCCACACCACAACACACAAAAACACAATCTTGAAAGAACGAAATTTTTGTAATAACCTGAAAAACTATTTTACTTTTGTTTGTTAGATTTTCTGTCCGTTTGATACCCCTTAATTCTTTAGCATTGACTCATGCTATGTTTTTATTCCTAAGATGGTGAGTGTAACCTCAAACTACTTTTCCTGACTAATATATCTGCCAGCGATTGGTAAACGCTCACACAGAACAATATTTCTGTAAATAATGAGAAAATTTAGTTGACGACATCATTTAGATTTCCACCTGTTAGGTTCCGTTCATTTTTTTGGAGATCACTCATTAATTTCCGGTCTTAGTTTTTGACCTCTATCACACTATGGAATTTGTATTAATCACATCCTGTAATATATGAGTTGCTGTATTGTTCAAAAGGTATCATTTTCCCACGGTTTGATGTTTCTCAAATACTTACATATGACTAAGTGATTAGCATTCACATGATTGTGATGACACATATCCTAAAATTATTCATTCCTGATTAAGGATTTTATACACTTATTGTTTTCAAGTAGATGGCTTGTTTGTTTGATTACATTTGTAGCTAGGAAACTGGAATTTATTTCAAATAATATTAACTCTGTAATATATATAATTTGTTAATTTCTATGTTACCTTTTATTTGACTGCAATATTATAAACAAATTGTATTTACTGAATCTAACATACAGAAATTAAATAAAGTGAAAAAGACAGTATTTTTTTCTTATTCTTCTGATTTTGCATACGTGCTGATGTTCATGGTGTATGATTTGCCACTGATGCTTACCTGTAATTCATGTGTTTTTTCTCCATGTGACATTTCAAAACAAGTTGAACTATGGTTTTTACATAGTTCAACTATGTAAAGCTCATTTCTGTTAGTCCCAATTAACTGTTGTCCTCAGCCCGACATTTATTTCACAGTAGGGATATTTAGATATATATTTTAACACAATTATTATATTAGATATTCTTTCCAATACAAATAAATAATTATTTATTCTTATTTCAAATGAAAATTAGCTCAGAAAGAAAGAAATAAAGAAAAATTGTAAAGAAAAAAAATTTTTACTCAAATAAATATTTATGATCACAGCAAACAAGAAATTCATCAGCTTTTTCATAGTTTTGAAATTCATGCACATATTGTTTTCATCATTTGATATCATTTAAATGAAGAATGGGGCTGGCTATTAAGTTTGTTAATGTTTTTTTTTTATTTTTCTCTTCCAATGGTGTGTATTTTTTGATATATGCATGTTGATTCACATGTTATCTGCATGCTATGATATCTTTTTATTTTATTTTTTCCATTTTTCAGGTGAAATATGCGCCATTAAAATTCTGCATATTAATTAAATACCCATTTCCTTTTCCTTCCAAGAGTTGACACAGTTTAACTGAGTGGATTTTCAAAAAAAAAAGTCTGGTTAGTTTTTGTGCATGAAATTTCACAAGGAAAAAAAAATGTTATGGTCTTACTTAAATTTGTATAACACATCAACGACACCCAATTTTTTCATTTAGATTTACACATTTTATTTGAATGAAATATTATTTACAAATTGTACTGAATCTAACATACAGAAAATAAATAAAGTAAAAAATACAATCTATTTTTTTGTTCCTTAATCTTCTTATTGTTAAATTTGCACTGTTGTTCAAAGGTTCTTCCCATGCTTGTGGACTTGCCATCATGTAGTTTTTGACAATGTGAATCTCATCTGAAAGTTAATTTACATTTGGTGATCATTGGGAATTTATTACTATACTAAAATTAAGGGTTGCATATTTATTTTTTTGAAACCAATACATATATCTCGGAGCATTATTAAAATCACAGAAACTTTCGTTATGTTCCCAAATGCATTTAAAAGTATGCGTTATGTTTTCACGTTTTGGGCATGCAATTTCATTTAAATCAAGAACAGGCCTCCCTATTAACCTCATTAATGTTTTTGATTTTTCTCTTCCTTTGGCAAGTAATATTTGATAATTGCATGTTGATTCTATCATCCAATTTTTTAGTTTGTCCAGAGATAGTGAACCAAATTCACGCTTCTGCTGATGGTTATATTTTATTAACAAAGAATTCTGTTTTTAACTCTTTCAGGTAATTCTTTCCAACTAGAAGGTGATTTTGTCAATGCATATCTTACAATAGTTCCATTAGAAATACAAATTTCTTTAGGAAATAAATTTGAAGTCATCTTATTCAAAAGAAATTGCACATCAGTAATACCAATGATAACTGAAAATTCGTATTTTAAGCCCACTGTCGATTTTTCATATTTGTTTTCCTTCATTCTTCTTCTTCTTCTTCTTAGATTACTTCATATAGCACCGCAAATAAATATTTATTTATTTATTATTATTATTATTATTATTATTATTATTATTTCACTAATTATTAGCTCTGATCTTTTATTTTATGTTAACTTTCTGTTACAAAATTCTAAACAATTAGAACTTTTCACAAAGAAACTTTCAAAGAATTTGTGGCTCACCCATTATTTTTACATTACCAAACACAAAACACCACAACACAAAACAACAGCTGCAGTGGATGATCGATTACCTTAAGTCCAAAGTCACTCGACTCTATGGTTTTTTCTTATAGAACTGTTTACCCTTGCCATGTCTTACCCTGACCGTTCCTTCAAAAACGAACGTTTTGCGCAGAGGACTCAATGACCTGTTTTTGCGTACTGTGGGATATACTGTTGGTGTGTTTTTATCTTACTTTGTGTGGGGAAAGGTAAATTTTGTATTTGTGTTGTCTGGAGAGTACAAAACAATTTTTCTATACTAAACTTAAACCAAAGAGTGTTTTTGGTTTAATTATCTGCTGTCTCTCTGTAAAAGAACTAAATTCTAACAGTTCGGATTTTCGATTATGTGAAAGAATTGTTTTCAGATAACTCAAACAATGTCAATAGATAGCATTAGGCAATTTCTAAAATAATCAATTACATGGATATCAGTTTTCACCCCCACTCCCTGTTCCTACCATTAATTTCACTGTAGTGAATTTTTTTTAAAATAATTAAACAGAATTGCATTAAGGTATTGATATTTAGAAATTGATATTTAAATCCACTTTAGGATTTAAATATCAATTTCTAATCAGAATAACTGAGTAAAAAATTCACTGTGGAAAAACACAACAACAAAAGCAGACATTGTTCATTTAAGTTTACAAATGCATATTTTATTTTGCTGAAACACTATTTACAAGTATATTCACTGAGAAAAATTCGAAACATGTAATTACCTAAAAATATTTCACAATATTTAGTTTAGGCTGTTAACATTTTCCAAAGAGTTCAATGAATAAAATTTTTGTTACTCACTGTTTCTTGGTTACATTACATCAAAATAGCTGGTCATGCAAAAGGGTTTTTAAATGAGATACCATGGTAAGCACAGCTCCATACATTTGATATTGTGTCAGTCTGGAAAAACCTCATACCTCCCGAAACATTCTGTGTATTCTTTTATCACCAAATATACACAAACAGTTTTTGTAAAATGTTCATAAATGTCCCAAAATAAAGAATCTTTATTGAATTGGATAAAATCTTGAAAGTCTAATTTTACTATTGATTAATTTAAATCATTAGCGATAATTTTCCCCGTGATACAAATAGCTGGTAATTCAGTTTTCAAAAATAGTAAATGATTATCAATGTCATACATTTTTGGTGAAAACCTCTCAGCTTCTTCACAACTAATAGAAAAAACTTTACTTCCATCAGCTCCTGTATCATCAAGTATTAGTTCCCCATCTTCACATTTCAGAATTTAACACTTACCGAGGTCCATTTCATAGTCAACTCTTCCTTTCAAGTAGCCGAGGATATCAGACCACTTCCTGCATAACTTTCCAAGTAGTTCTAGATAAATACATCACAATGTACTTGTCTTCTAAAATAATAATCAGTTTCCATCCTTTTAGTGCTATGTGAAGAGTTTTGTCTCGTGCTATTTTCCTGAAGAAAGAAAACTTCAATGACTTTTGTGGCTCACCCATTATTTTACTTTACTTTCCTGGATACAAAACACCACAACACAATACGATAAATGCATGGGATGAATGAATTGCTGTAACTACAAAGACACATGACTCGTTTGTTTTTCCGTATAGTACTGTTTACCTGACCCTTAACCCTGCCCATTCCTTCCAAAATGAAACTTTCGTGCAGATGATTCACGGACATGTTTCTACATGCTATTGGATATGATGTTGATGTGAGATTATCTTACTTTGAGACATCATATGGTAAATCTTATCTCTGTGGCTCCAAGGGTATTCTATATTATTTGTCCTTATTATGTTAAATATTTTATTCTCAAAAAAGTGTGTTTGATGTTAGACCATGTGACTAGTTCTCTCACTCATATGTCCGAAATTGTTGGGATGGAAAAAAAATAGCATTAGGTGATGGAAGTGAAAAGGTCATCAAGAGGGTGACAGTGGTCTTCCCTGCCATTCTCCCCACCCCACCCATTAACCCTATCATCCCTCTATTTTCCCCTCTCCTCTGGAAGATGTCTGCTCAGGCTAGTGGAGATGAGCGGGCTCATCATTTGCTGATATTTTAGTTATGTCACGTCCAACTGCTATTGGTAACTTTGGAGGAAAAAAATCCTCCAACTGATACTGATAAATGCAGAGCAAAAAAAAAGAAAGAAAGAAACGCTTCCCTGCAATGCTCCCCCACTCCATACTCTAACCCCTCATCCCTCTCTTCTCCAGAAAATGTCTGCTCAGCCTACTGGAGATGATCGAGCTCCTCATTTGTGGATATATTTTAGTGATGTCACCTCCAACTGATACTGATAAATGCAGAGCAAAAAAAAGAAAGAAACGCTTCCCTGCAATGCTCCCCCACTCCATACTCTAACACCTCATCCCTCTCTTCTCCAGAAAATGTCTGCTCAGCCTGGTGGAGATGAGCAAGATCCTCATTTGTGGATATCTTTTAGTGATGTCACCTCCAACTGATACTTATAACTTTGGAGGAGAAAAAAAAACGCATTTTTTTTTCCTGGGAAAATTCCAAGATATCTTATCTCAAAAACATCACCCACAATTACAAAGGCAAGCCAAAACACCATGTGATATCACAGAAAGACATATGTTCTCCAGAAATTTCCAAACACACATAACGTCACGATTGGTTATCCCTAAATAATATCCACAATGCTCACTGTGAACCCAACACACCACGTGATGACCCTGACAGAAAGGGGGGGGGGGGAAGCGAAATTCCAAACATTCCAAAATTTATCTTATCACTATCCATCACCCATAATGACATACACAAACCATTACTTATCTACAACTCATAACAACACACATCCAAGACACTGACGTCGCTTTCCCCATTCACACTACCCCTATTTTGTTCATAGTATCCCACCAATCACGACACGAATCCTTATCCACTAATAATATCTTCCTTTTCCATTCAAAACAATAGTCACTTACTGACAACTAACA
The DNA here is from genome assembly GCF_054136105.1 of Typopeltis vanoorti. Lineage (NCBI taxonomy): Eukaryota > Metazoa > Arthropoda > Arachnida > Uropygi > Thelyphonidae > Typopeltis > Typopeltis vanoorti. Next base: position 89,386,006 of record NC_143566.1, read on the forward strand.
AATGACGTCACTTATCTACATCTGATAATAACAAACATTCACGACATAATTCTTTATCTTATCTTGATCTTGTTCAAAGAGCTCCAGCAATCACGACACGAATCCTTATCACTACCATCACCCATAATTCCATACGCGAACAAAACAAACAATGTGATGTCATAAAAAACAAGACGTCATCAAATGAACTACCAATCACGTTACGATTCCTTATCTTATCTTATCTTGATGTTGTCAAAAGTGCCCCTACTGCTACTTATATCTCTAGAAATGGAGCTATAAGGAACAACAGTTAATAAGTTTTTTTTGCATGTGAAAATCAAGAACCATTGCAAAAACGTTAACGGCCTGGTTTTTATTGGTGCTAATACTTGCAATCTGTGAAGATTGGAATGTCGTGTGGGAACCATTATCAAATCTCTCAAGTAAGACCACACACACACATATATATATATATTTTTTTTTTTAAGTCACAGTGAACTCACATACACTTTATTTGTTTATTTATTTGGTCAGTTATTCTGTTTAGAATTGTAAAAAAAGATATAAGTATGAAAAACTGTGTGTCTGAGGGGAAACAATGATAACCTATATTAATTATTCAGAAAAGGTTTAAATGCTGGTATCATCTCTCTTGACTCTAAACTAAAAATTCCCATATTTATTTTTTGATTTTAAGGTCTTAAATTATAGACAAATCAAAATATTTGGATGAGTTATGTATATGAGAAAAAAAGTGTGTTTGAGGAAAAGCAACATATAATTAAATTATTCAGAAAAGCCTAGACGGAGTCGCCCCTAGACTCTACTGTACTCTAAGAATTCCCATAGTCTTTTAACAGGAAAGAAATACCCCAAGCTGTATTGTAAAATTAGTACTGCCATCCAAACACAAAACTTGACGACAATGACGGATGTTAGTCACCCTGGGAAATTCCAAGATATCTTATCCGATTCCTTATCTTATCTTGATCTTGTTCAGAGTGAATCACGACACGATTCCTTATCTCTAACCATATGCGAACAAAACAAGCAACGTGACATCACACACACATATATTCCCCAGAAAAATTCCAAACCCATGACGTCACACATAGAATGACATCACTGATCTTATTACCCAAGCACGTCACGATTCCTTATCTTATCTTGATCTTGTTCAGAGAGGCCGGTATGCTACTGTGGCCATATCAATAATTCTCTCTGAATGTTGGTATCCGAAAGCGATATATCCTACAGTTTTTTAGTGGCTTCAGGACCCAAAATTTCTATTACGACATCTAAGATGTAAGGCTTTACTAACTCCTCACCAATAGTTAACTTTTTTGTTTGTTTTAGCTTTTCGAAGAGCAACTAAATAAGACGCTCGAAGCAGCGACTCGTCACTAGTCGTCATCATTTTCATTTCACTTTTCTGACTTTTCATCTGGTCACGTAATCTTTGAAAAAAAGTCCAGTGGCTTATCAATAAAATCTCTATGCTTCGAATGCAAATGCCCAGCAAGTTTGGACGGTTTCATAGCTTGTTTCATTTTCTAACAATATTAGAAAACAATACGGACGAGCGCGACAAAATAAAAATTTTTGCGACGTGTTGTCGACAGGCGAGCTGACGCAATACTGGCGTTCGACGGCCGCGCACATCGCCCATACTTCGTGGTGCTACATTTTCGTGTGCAGCGACCCACCCACTCGCCCGGCACAATGTAGTGACGAATCATGTAGCCACTACATTACCGTAACATCCGTGCTGAAATCTAATCATCACCTATAGACGAATTCTGATTGCCTTTATGCAACAACTTTGGTAACTCCTCCCGATGAATTTCTTCGCCCAGTGAAGAGGTAGCATTGATCTCAATATTGTTTTCTCCAGTTTCATAACTTAGCAAAATCTGGACTCCTTCTTAGGACAATTAGCGCTGCATCTTCCAACCGATACCATCTGAATGAAGTACTTTTTCTTAAAGATTCCTTCTTTAGCAGAGAATTTTCTTATTCATTCTTAGCTTTTTACAATAGCTGTTATTCTCATGGCCTGCGCCGTATAAATTTCAAAACTACCGTCACTCATAAACACATGGTTTTAATTCACATCATACTTTTCATGATATTTATTAATATGTTATGATTGTGAATCGATTTCATTCCTAACTTAATCATTGTTCGTGCTGATTCCACCGGAGGGATCACAATTATGAAAAATTACCCACCCCCGGTTGTTCACAATTTCCTGCTTTCTCGTTCAGTAAGTAATGACGCTTTTCTTTTTAGTTCTATCTCTTAATATATACAATGCAAATGAAGGCCTAAAGATTAATAGTTGACCTACTTATAATATTATATTAACTGACACAGAAGAGCCACCTTAGCTCAGTCAGTATAGACAAAGGGTTTGGTCGGAATGGTTTCGATGCTCGTCAGTGAGGTAAGGAACCTTTATTTTTGCCTCTTTCGACTAAAGGTGAGTTAGCCGATCTCATACGGAGGTAGGGTTTTTTTTTTCAAACGGAAACTCTGGTTTTTCGTCCCCCAGAACAGGGAAACCCGCATCGTGAAAACACGTGGATCACAGTCATAAATACGTCCAAGCCATTCCGGTCCCGAGCCCGGATAAAATTGGGGGGTTGGACAAAGCAATGGCGCAATGCTCAACTACTCTGTAAAAATTTAATTATAGTTATATTAGCAGAGATGTGAGGATCTCAAATGTTTCGAGATTTCTAGAACAATTAAAATGTTCATTAACCAATCTGATTTCGTCAGAATTATGGGTTTTCAATCCAGATCTGAATTTATTATAGGATAACTGCAGGAAGATCAGACTTTTGAATTTTATAAACATTTGTTTTTTCAGATTCGAAAGAATAGTAAATAATCTATTTACTATTCTTTCGAATAGTATTTATATATAAATATTTATGCGCTCCACCCTAGTGAAACCCAGAGGTCCTTAACACTTAACAACCACATGCTGTCAATGCGTACATTCCTGACATTGCAAAGAAATCCTTTAATACCATTAAAAGGACAAGCAAAATTCTCCATATATTGTTTTTTTAAGTGTAACGGTACATTAAATGGGGATTCACAATGCATTTGACATTTTAAAGAACAAATAGAATGATAATAATATAAAAGCAACAATGCGACAGCACCGAGCACGTAATATTTTTTCTGAATAATGATGTCATCGAATTGTTTAAATCGGGATTATTGTTCCTTCAGATTATAAAAGGCCTTACGCGTTCTCCTAACCTCAGAAGAGGTTTTTGGTCCTGTCGGCTTCTTCTCCTTTTGATTCCACGAAAGGCAGAACTATGTTCATGTGAAGTGGTGTTTCTCCATGATGGTTTATCGAAAATGACGCGTGTAGTTACACGGCATTCGGGGATTAACAATGTGACCTCTTTCAATACGGAAGCGTTTGGTTGCAGCTAGTCTTAAAAAGGATGACTGCATTTGTCATTACGTGGAATCAACTCGCAAGAATCTTCAAGGAAGCATTAACCATCAGTGAATGCGACGAGCCATCTGTGTTTACATATGATGAAAGATTTTCTTTTCCGGGGGGAATTTTCGTGGTGAGGCGCACCAATGTAGCCTACAATACTTGAGAATGCTATTATGGTAGGAGTGTACAGAGGTGCTGTAGTTCTATATTCGGAAATTATAGAATAGATGTGTAGCATGGCTAGCACGCGATGTTCTATAGTAGCTGGAATAGGACTGATAGGAAAGGGTATTTCTGATGTTTTCAGATGTGTTCGATCCACGGCTGCGTGTATCGTAACTCGCGGATGATAATCACATGAACTTGAGGTGTGGTGGGTGGGATTATTATTATACATTAAAAATAAAAGCTTATGAATCTGATGTCTTCTGGTTTGCTATTTTCAATTAAGATTAATTTGATATAAAAGGAAATTCATGGATTTTTTTCTATAAGGGAGAGAGGGTTTAAAAAGCGAATTTCAAAAATACTTTTTAATTGAATGTAACTTGGAAAAGAGCTTGTTATCCATTAAAAGTTACTTCGCGAACATCATTTAAACTGAAATCATCCTAATATCTAATTTGTCCTTAAGCCTGGATTTTCATATATAAAGGGAGGACATATTAAACTCTTTCTTTATTATTTGATCACGGTAAGTTCGTTGATCTTGTGCGTGGAAAGTAGAGTTTTCCATCCCTGAATACATGACAATCGTTTACTGTTTTATGTGTGCAATATTTTTACCTCAATGTTAAGACTATTCCAACTATACCGATAACGAAAACGTATTGTGTTCGAATTAAACAATCTCCTCATTAATTTTTATGGGAATACATTGGAAGTGATTCGATGCCGATTCAAAGTTCCGTTATTTAAATGCTAAGTTCAGATCTTTGACGCTGCAATTGTATCAACAAGATGCGAATTTGTAATCACAGACCTGAACTGCAAGAGGTGAGATTGTCTGCATTAAGATTTCCAAGTATCTTATTCAGATATGTTTTCTTTACAGTAACGTGTGACCACACCTAATTTTGTAAGTGAGTTAGTGATCAAGGAGAAGCTATAATATTTAACACTTAATACAAGAATAATCATGAGTGACAAGCGAAATCATTTAGAGTGAAGTGGACAATTATCCCAATGGAAAATCAGGCAATAGGTTTTATTGTGCCTATGGTTATCATTGTAATTATATTTCTATTAACAGAGATGTAAGGAACTCAGATTATGCACTAAAAAACCTGTGGCCCTATAAAGATAATTAAAATCGAAATTTCAAAAAAGTGCTCTGTCGTTTCTTAAACTTCGTCTTTTGCTTTAATTTTTCATTGTAATCTGAAGTCTTGTAGGTTTCAAATAACATCAGATCTGAGATCTCGCTCTCTGTACACACACACACACACTTTTTTTTTTCATATCTTGTTTTAACTTAATTGGTGAAAGAAGTATATCTTTCATAAGGATTACCAGTTTTCGTACTTATAATTCTATATTAATTGACACAGAAGGGCCACCGTAGCTCAATCAGTATAGATGAAACCCCTTTGATCGGAAACAACTTGGTTCGATGCCCGTCAGTGACGTGAGTAACCTTTATCTGGTCTCTTCCGATTAAAGGGGAGTTAGCCGGTGTCATACAGAGGTAGGGTTTTTTCCCATCCGGAAACTCGGGTTTCTCGTTCCCAAGAACGGGTAAACCGACCTCGTGAAATCACATGGAATACAATCATGAATACTTCCCAACCATGCTGGTCCCGAGCCCGCATAAAATTTGGCGGTTGTAAAAAAGCAATGCTGAACTACGCTGTGAAAATCTCACCACGAATACTTTGTGGGCAATGCCTACGGTCGAAATCGTCTGAAAGGGGAAACCATGTAATCGACACAATAACTCTGTCTTTTATCGGTATAGTCATAAAACTTGGAGATCAAAATGGAAAACAAAATCCCTAAATGAAAATTTCTCTTCTCCCACTAACCATGTTTTATCTTATAGTAGGTGCAATAAGTGTGATCTATGGTTGCTACCTCCTCCATGCAATTTCCCAATGCTATGAAGTGAATTGTAGTGAAAAGCGAGCTGTCAACTGGATTTTACGCGATGCTGAACCTCATCGTTATTATTATGTGACACTATGATGAGTCCAGAGTATTACATCAACAGATTGCATGATTCTTTTACTGGTTTGCATGCAATGCGATAGGAATACCCTTTCACCTTTCTTATGAAACAGATTGATTCACATCAAAATGCTATGTTTGCGATCTAGATGGAATTCTAATCCGTGTCTTTCAAATTAAGCGACGGCCTCTGACACCGAATGAATTCGGAAGCCCATTTGATGGTAACACATTAGGATGGTTCTCAATCTAATCTTTCTACGATTTATAGACAAGAGTAAATATGACCTGAAAATAGTCTATCCCATTAATTCATTAGTACTTAAGCATGTTCTGTGGATCACAATTCTCCGATCGAGAAAACGCATATACATTGTAACCTTCACTATACAGACTTATGAATAGTACTGCTGAGCGATATGGGCGGCTGTTCTTTCTAGTGAATTAATGAGACCTTTAAAGATTAACATCGATGTTCTTTTTTCCTCAGAAAACATCCGCAATAAAGAAAAAGTAGAGTACATGTTCTTTTCAAAACAGGGACGGACATAAGAAGATTAACAGGGACAGGTTTCATGATGAAAATTAACATGCCTGCGTTATAACTAAGAGTCAGTCCAGATGAAAATCACATTGCTTGAAACTTAATGTTGTTGCTCTGAAAGAAGCTGTCACTTCTAAATGTGCCTGAGACACCCCATTTCCTCCCAGCGTCTCAAGAGCGATGAGCAACGTTGGTTGGCGCAAACGTCTCTCGTTCGTGCTACCCGCAAATGAAAGATTAGCTATCATTTAAAGAAACACAAGGGTTAGATTACAATGAACTTCCAGATGATCAATAACAAATTGAAATCTCTCCATGCTTGACAAAAGAAGGCTGACCCTGATCACTAAAGTCAACATCCCATCAAGAAATAAAACGGACAAAAGAAAAACTCGTCTTCTGAAGAATGTGTGATGTCTACAGGAATTTCAGGAAGTGCAACCAATTGGCTAGCACGGATATTTTTCTCGGATGCTTTAGGGTTTTCAAAAAATTCAGTGGAACTGCATTCAGTGTCTTGAAATGGAATTCATAGAGAAAGGGAAAGCAATTGGTGTTTATCAATTTCTCAAAGAAGAATTGCTAAACAGCTTTTAATGATGTCTTATTGATTTTATTTATTTATTTTTCATTGAAACTCTTCTGTCGTACAGGTGAAATTCTGTTAGTTCTCACAGTATTTTTAATAAAATCTTAGAAACAATAACTCATTACGTTTGTGTCACATCCTTTTTCATTCCTGGAACTTCTATATCTCAGGTGGTATTTGACTATAATTCCACTTTGTCTGGAAAAGCCTCATTCGAATCCCGAGGTGAAATGCTTTGAAGTTCTTTTATTCGGGCTTTTCAACTGAATGTACGTTAGATTGCGTTTCGTGGATGTACCAAACGACAGGATGTGACGCACAATGCCGGACACTGAAGAACCCTTGTGAAAAGTATTGGCTACTATAGACAGCAGGACAGGGAACAATATAAATGGATTCTGCAAAAGAATGTCAAGCAGTTCAGGTGTCAAAACAGCTGGCTCTAGAAATGCATAGCGCCCAATCATCTAGTTCGTTCATGGCCGTAATAGTAATAATAACAAAACGGAGTATTAAGAGACTATCGTTGTGTCTCTCCAACTGACTTGTCAACAGTGAGAAATTTTGGCTATTTCTGTGGAAAACGTTAATTAATTAACTCTCGATACCAAAGCGAGTTAATCAAGTCTATAAAAATACCTTTTTAATTAATGCTTTGCAAGCATATGAAAAAAAAATTGCGTTAAATTCTAGGATATTCATTCGACTTCAAATCTATGTTATTAAATTAATGTATTGTTATAATCTCATATCACAGACAAACTCCTATTACTTTTTAATGTGTTTATTATCATTTATTTCCTGAAAAATTGCTGGCAGATAAAACAGTTTTCATGCTAAAAAAAAAGTAATAAAATAGCGCAAAAATTCCTTCTTTATGTGAAGTCGAGGAATCATATGTTTAAGGAGTGTACATTTTACGTGCAATTTTCAGAGGAACCTAAGAACCTCTTTTTGTTGAATTTGATTATTTGCTTGTGGAACAATTTAAAATTGTTTGCTTGAACTGACAATGAAGTCGAAACTGAAGATTGGGTACAGAAGATACCTGATGCGCAATGGATGTTGATCACTTTAAGTTACATGCAGCACCTTTTGAAGATATTTAAGAAATAGGCTTTAAACAGTTGACTAACCTCCATCCTTTGGAATTCGGACGTGGATGGATGGATGCCTCCCCCCCCCCCCAAAGCCGCACTTAAACTTTTCCTGACGCGCTTGAATGCTCCTGGCCCTCAGCCCTTCATTGTTTTGGACCCTTAAATTGGCCTAAATGTTTCGGGTTCCCAGCTACAGCTTCGTGCACCTGAGCATAAGTTTCGGCAGACCTCCCCCCTCCATCAACTTTCCCTCTGATTGGAAATATTTCGATTCAATTCCTGTAAAAAGGAGAAAAGTAATTTATGGAGTGTGTTTATATAAAGATAAGTTAACTCACCTCATATGAAGAGATCGGTGGTGATTTTCTTTCTTCTTGGAACACCTCTGTCATCGTCAAAGCCAGAGAGAGAGAGAGAGAACGTATAGAATTTGTGTGTCGCAAATTGTATAGCGAGAATGAGACATTCAAATGTGTATCATTCTCGTGCATTGTTAAGTTATTTTTTTAATTTGAATAAGCAACGCTTGGATTATTTTGTATTAAGGCCGAAGAAAGTAAAACTAAGACGCTAATGTGTCGTGTAAATCGTACGTGCCCTTTTTGGCCGCTTTGTGGCGTTTTGATGAAAGCGTATCATGCAAGCAATGTAAAGTAAATAAAATGCAATGTAAAATATTATAAATATTAAATCGTATTAAATATGAAATTTAATATTATTAAATCATAAATATTAAATATTACTGAGCTAAGGAGAATGGATGTCAATTCAATGTGGCAAAAAGACCAGGGATTTAGGAGTGTTGGTGGATAGGGAGTTGAAGTTTAGGGGGCACATTGCAAAAGCGGCTAAAACAGCTCATCAAATCACTTGGTTACAAAAGAATATTTTGACGAGCAGAGACAAGCAAGTTATTGTTCCTGTGTATCGAGCCTTGATAAGACCCCATCTTGACTACTACTGCCCAGATTTGGGCGCCAGTGTTTTTCTTGATAGGGAAGAGGTGGAAAGGATCCAGATTCGAGTGACCAAGATGAGAGTAGGTCTATGGAATGAACCTTATGAGAACAGGTTGAACATGTGTGGGTTGCAGAAATTGGTTGATAGGCGGAAAAGGGGTGATATGATTGAGACATTGAAATTACTGAAGTGTTTCTATAAGATTAATTCAGAGGATATTTTTGAGAACAGGACTGGTGGGGGGGGGGAAGTATGGGTCATCTATGATAACTGTGCAAGAATGTGGTTAGCAAGGGGTGTTAGAGCTAGGTTTTTTACTTGGAGAATGGTAAAGGAGTGGAATAAGCTGCCAGAGTCTGTTGTGGGTGCCAAGACTGCGAATAAGTTCAAGTCAAATTATGATAGACTGTGTGAATGTGAACAGTTATTCCTGAGATGATGTTTAGGGCCTCTCTCGATGAGTCTAAATGCTCCTTGGAGTTTCCCGTAATAATAATAATATTTAGTATTGTTTAATATATTTTATTTTGTAAGGTTGTGTAATGTTTGTAGGCGAATGTTTTTGGGTGACTTTTTACTCTCTTCCATAGAATTTGTTTTATAAAATGCTGTTAAGGATGTCCTCGTTGATCAATGAATTATTTAAAGAATGTCTCCTGTTTCTTCGGTGCTTTTTCGCCTTTAAGGAGTTTGTGCAAGATTGTGTCTTTTAGAAGATCATCAGCGATGTATTTGAGTGAGTGAAGTTTATCTGGTGGGGTTTAATAGCATGTGGAAATAAGTTGCGATAAAGCAGTGGTCAGCTTTATTAGAGATGATTATTGTTGATGTATATGTGTTAATAGGAAGTGTATATTTATGGGGTCTCTGTATAATTGTGTTAGTGAGTCGCTTAAAATTTTTTTTCTTGTTGGGGATATTGTAAAACTTGCTCTTTATAGTGTGGAAAGGTGGGGAGGGTATTGAGCACTACATTGGGAGAATGGTTAGAGAGGAATCACATGAGATTACATGTTTGTGCGTATTTTGATCCTTTCACATAAAGTTCTGGGAATCCTTAGTCCATAGAAATTAATTAGAATAGGCAATAATCAGAATGGAAAATGAGACAATAAGTTTTACTGTGTCTATGGTTATCATTGTATTTATAGTTATATTAACAGAGATGTGAGGATCCGAAATGTTTCGAAAATTGTAGAACAATTAAAATGTTCATTAACCAATCCGATTTCATGAGAATTATGGGACTTCAATCCATATCTCAATTTTTTTATAGGTTAACTGCAGGAAGATCAGACTTTTGCGTTTTATAAACATTTGCTTTTCCAGATTCGAAAGAATAGTAAATAATATGTATTTATATATAAATATTTATGCACTGCACCCTAGTGAAAGCCAGCGGTGCTTAACACTTAACAACCAGAGGCTATCAATGCGTACATTCTTCACATTGCAAAGAAATCCTTTAATACCACGTTAAAAAGAACGAAGTGATTTTGATGAAAATTAGTGCACAAAATATGCTGTCAAATACAAGCAAAATCCTCATACATTGCTTTTTAAGAGTAACGGTACATTTAGGGGGTATTCACAATGCATTTTACATTTTAAAGGAAAAAATAGAATGATAATAATATAAAAGCAACAATGCGACAGCACCGAGCACGTAATATTTTTTCTGAATAATGACGTCATCGAATTGTTTAAATCGGGATTATTGTTCCTTCAGATTATAAAAGGCCTTACGCGTTCTTCTTCATTTCAGAAGAAGTTTTTGGTCCTGTCGGCCTCTTCTCCTTTTGATTCCACGAAAGGCAGAACTATGTTCATGTGAAGTGGTGTTTCTCCATGATGGTTTATCGAAAATGACGCGTGTAGTTACACGGCATTCGGGGATTAACAATGTGACCTCTTTCATTACGGAAGCGTTTGGTTGCAGCTAGTCTTTAAAAGAATGACTGCATTTGTCATTGCGTGGAATCAACTCGCAAGAATCTTCAAGGAAGCATTAACCATCAGTGAATGCGACGAGCCATCTGTGTTTACATATGATGAAAGATTTTCTTTTCCGGGGGGCAGTTTCGAGGTGAGGCGCACCAATGTAGCCTACTGTACTTGGGAATGCTATTATGGTAGGAGTGTACAGCGGTGCTGTAGTTCTATATTCGGAAATTATAGAATAGATGTGTAGCATGGCTAGCACGCGATGTTCTATAGTAGCTGGAATAGGACTGATAGGAAAAGGGTATTTCTGATGTTTACAGTTGTGTTCGATCCACGGCTGCGTGTATCGTATCTCGCGGATGATAATCACATGAACTTGAGGTGTGGTGGGTGGGATTATTATTATACATTTATAATAAAAGCGTATGAATCTGATGTCTTCTGGTTTGCTATTTTCAATTAAGATTAATTTGATATACAAGGAAATTCATGGATATTTTTTTCGATAAGGAGAGAGGGTTTAAAAAAGGGAATTTCGGAAATACTTTTTAATTGAATATAACTTGCAAAAAAGCTTGTTATCCATTAAAAGATACTTAGCGAACATCATTTAAACTGAAATCATCCTAATATCTAATTTGTATTTGAGCCTGGATATTCATATTTAAAGGGAGGACATATTAAACTATTTCTTTATATTTGATCACGGTAAGTTCGTTGATCTTGTACGTGTAAAGTAGAGTTTTTCCATCCGTCAATATTAAGACCATTCTAAGTATACCGATAACGAAAACTTATTGTGTTCGAATTAAGCATTGGATGTGGTTCGATTCTTTGAGATCTTTGACGCTGCAATTGTGTCAAGATGCGAATTTATAATCAGAGACCTGATCTACAATGGGTGAGATTGGCTGCATTAAGATTTCCAAGTACCTTATTCAGATATTGAAGATGTTTTCTTTACAGTGACGTGTGACCACACCTAATTTTGTGAGTTTGTTAGTGATCAAAGAGAAGCTATAATATTTAACACTTAATACAAGAATAATCATGAGTGACAAGCGAAATCAGGTACAGTGAAGTGAACAATTAGTAACTGACACAGAAAAGCCTCCGTATCTCAGTCGGTATGTATGAAACCCTTTGATCGCAAACATCAGGGTTCGGTGACTGAGTGACGTGAGGAACCTTTATCTGGTCTCTTCCGACTAAAGGTGAGTTAGCCGATCTCATACGAGGTAAGGTTTTTTTCAACCAGGAACTCTGGTTTCTCCTTCCCCAGAACAAGCAAACCGGCCTGGAGAAAACACTTGGATTACAGTCACGAATACGTCCCAGCCAATCTGGTCCAAAGCCCGCATAAAATTTGGGGGTTGGAAAAACCAATGGTGAACCACCCTGTAAAAATCTCACAACGAATACTTTGTGTACAAAGCCTGCAAAGTCGCCTACGGTCGGAAACGTCTGAAAGGGGAAACCATATAACCGACACAATCACATCTTTCATCAATATAGTCATAAAGCTTGGAAAACGAAATCCCGAAATGAAAATTTCTCTTCTCCCACTAACCATGTTTGATCATATAGAGGGCGCAATAAGAGTGATCTGTGGTTGCTACCTCCTCCATGCAATTTCACAATGCTGTGTGGTGAATTGTAGTGAAAAGCGAGCTGTCAACTGGATTTTACGCGATGCTGAACCTCATCGTTATTATTATGTGACACTATGATGAGGCCAGAGTATTACATCAACAGATTGCATGATTCTTTTACTGGCTTGCATGCAATGCGATAGGAATACCGTTTTAACTTTCGTATCACATCAAAATGCTATGTTTGCGATCTAGATGGAATATTAATTCCATCTAGATCGGGTCTTTCAAATTAAACGACGGCCTCTGATACCAAATGAATTCGGAAGCCCATTTGATGGTAACTCATTAGGATGGTTCTCAATCTAATCTTTCTACGATTTATGGACAAGAGTAAATGTGTCCTGAAAATAGTCTATCCCATTAATTCATTAGTAGTTAAGCCTGTTCTGTGGATTACAATTCTCTGATCGAGAAAACGCATCTACATTGCAACCTTCACCTTTATCATCTACACGAACGCCATATGCCGTTGACCACCACCACAAGTATTTTCGCAGACAATCACAAACATCCATGCTCACGGCGGGATTTGAACCCGCAGCCTTTTGGCTGGAGCGCGGAATACGCTAACCACTCGGCCAACCAATCCGGCAAATTATAAAAGTGTTCACATACCAAAATTTCCCTGATCGCATACTCGCAAATTGTGAGTTGCTGATATTGGTTCAAACATCGCTTTGTGGCAAACAGACCGCAACCAGTTATCCAACCTCACATCTGTTACAAAAATATCATATGGTTGGCAAGAAATTCTTTAATCTAAACGTTTATAAGAAATAGTTCCAATAAAATATTCTTACAGACTAGATTCGGATTTGAAATAATGTTGGATTTGATATCCACTTTACTTATGTAATTTTGCTCGCCGAATTGAAGCCTTTTGGCTCTTTATTCTAGCAATTATTCTTACACACTATTTTCTGAACAATACTCTTTTTTTTTCTTTTTTTTTGGGGGGGGGGAACAGAATAGCTTATAGATTTTGGAATTTACGGAACCTTTAAACTTAAATTTAAAAAAAAAATGCATTTTTCAAAGTAAGAAGTTCACTTGCATAATTAGATCAGTGAGATCAGCATATGCTGCTTTCCGAGTTTCATTTGATCGTAGAATACTCACGAGCAATGTTTCATCATTGCCATTGACAGTTTGCTAATATCAGAACCTGTCGGCCACACGGTTCAGCCTTTGGAACAAATTCATTCATCTCAACTTATTAGTTCAAATCGAAGAAATCTTGTTTGTCTCTTGGAGCAGTAAGATTGCCATTCTCGTAATGAATTCATAAAATACACAAACAGTCTCTTAATTAACGTTGAGCGAAACGAATTAAATTTAGCTCAATGTTAGTGTTGTAAAGACTGATGGAATGTTTTCTTTATTTCGTTGTAACAGAAACAAAAACCTGATTGCAGAAATGATAGATGAATATAAGACGTTATTTATATTCTTAGATTAGTACAAGAAAATTTCTCTAAAAAAATAATTGCAAACTTAATAATATATTTAAAATCTTTGAGTACTTCCATAATTATATAAAAGATTTTAAGAAAAATACTTTTAAATTAAAACACTTATTTCAATTTTAAATGAAAATAGATTAATTTATTCTTTATAATTATTATTTATATTCAATAAATATTCAATATAGAACCTCCCCAATCAAATCAATAAAGCCATAACAGCAGCCACAGTAACCGCGATTACCCACAAGCAAAACTATCTCCCGGAAGAAATCATGGACATAATAAGGGAAAAAAAACATATGGTTCTGAGCCTATAAGAGTACGGAGTGCGACATTGAATTTCGCGAAGCTTGTGCAGGTCTTGCTGGGGATGAGTTCAGGGTCCCCTCTTAGGCTTAGTAGTACTGGGTTGTCAGAACTAAGATCGTTAATCACTTATAGCTGGAATTGATGAGAGGTGTTCTTGAAGATGGCTATATCCAGTACATCAGGTCTGCCTTGCGGTCCGTATTGCGTTGGTTCAACCGGACCTGCAATGACAATGTTTCTTACTAAAGCAAAGTTATAAAGGATCATCCCATTATTATTGAAACTTTTACTGTTCCCTAAGGGATGCTTTGAGATGAGATCTCCCGCCACAATTGTTGCTTCATTAGTATCGAGGAGTTGAGAGAGATCGGAAGGTAAGAGAGGTTTACCAGGAGGGCTATTAACTGAGTATATTTTTAGACTGCCTGCGTTATTGGTGTGGATTTCAATACCAGTTTCTTCCAGATTCGCTGTAGTGGTTTTCTTGATTTCGTTACAACGGAAGATTTTCTTGACACAAATAGCTGTGCTGCCACTTCTGGCATTCAGTCTGTCATTTCTGAGTAGCGAATAATATCTAAGTTTAGGGTTGTCACAAGGCCTAAGATACATCTCATTAATTAAGAGAACACAAGCTGGGGGGTAAGCACCTCATTTCAACCAAAATTATAGGTCCATCAGCCTCTTGTCATGCCTGGGGAAGATTGCGGAAAAAATTATTCTCATTCGTCTGCAGGATGAGGTAAATAAAAACAGCCTTATCCCAATAGAGCAGTTTGGGTTCCGTACTGGGCACAGTACAACTCAGCAAGACCACAGATTGATAGAGTTTATAACAACTGGTTTTAAATGGAGACAACATGCAGGAGCTAGCTTTCTTGATATCGCAATAGCCTTTGATAAGGTGTGGCACAAAGGCCTTATTTACAAATTAATTACATCCAACATTCCACTGTACCTTACTAAACTCATTCACTCTTATCTAAAAGACCAGAAATTCCAAGTTAAGCTGCACGGACTCAGATCCTCTATGAAAAGAATCACTGCAGGTGTACCCCAAGGCTCGCTGCTATCCCCGCTGCTTTTCAACATCTAAGTTGCAGACGTCCCAAGCACGACATCAACCACCATGGCTTGCTATGCGGACGATATGGAATTTTTGACCAGATCTCTCAGGCTGCACTTAGCTACGTAACGATTACAAAATGCAGCAACAAACAACAAACCTGGAAAAATGGTTTAAGAAATGGAGGATAGATGTAAATGCTGACAAAAGCACCAGCATACTTTTTACAAGACGGAAAACATCCCACTGCAGAGAAGTTAAACTATTCAATGCAGCTGTTCCATGGCAATCCAAAATCAAATATCTAGGTTATACAACTAGATAACCCCCCCTCGGTGTGAACCTTTACACTGTATATGCCTGCAATAAATCTAATTTTGCAATTGTCCAGCTCTACCCTCTTCTCAACCGGAGAAGCCAAGTTAGCACTGAAAACAATCTATGAATTTACAAGTCAATCATCAGACCAATATATTTAACAGTTATGTTTACAATCAACAGAATATGATAGGGATTTGCAGTTTATTTCTAGACTTAATGGAATTGGGCATATTATTAGATAGCAGACTGGTCTGCTCTCTCCTTGTTTTAATTCTATGCGTAAGCCTACTTCGTAGCGTACATACATTTGAAACCAGATACGACAGAATTCGCTGGTAATCTTTATTCCTGTACTATCGACATCTGCATATTGAGTGTGTTCTTTGTCATTATTCACTAACTTATTCATATTCGGGTATAATTAGAATAAACTAATTATATCCGAATGGGAACTGAGTAGAAATGAAATGAAATTTGAATGAAAAGGAACAACGTTTTCGAGACTAATTGTAATAACGATGCGAACAAACTAACAACAGTAATAGAGGAAATTTCTGAAACATTTATATATATATATAATTTCGTCTTTGCCTGATATTTAGAAGTCCATCAATGTGCAGTGTCTGTGGCATGATTTTATTTTTTAATTATTTTTTTCCATATGCCGCTCTCGCTTGAGGTATATTTTTACCTTGGGTGCAATTGCTTAAGATTTTGTTTTCAATTTCTGATGATTTTATAAATTTGTTTGCAGTTATGTCTATTTCTACCAGGTACAGAAACTCTGTTCTAGAAAACAAACATGAACTTTTTCAAGCCACTTCAAGCCTCCAATAAGCGGGGACAGAACATCGCCTCACAGGAGGTTACAACTAAGTCCGATGCTTTTCATTGGATTCCGATGGACAGCATCAATTTACTGGCGCAGATTTACTTTCATACGATTATTGCGCGTGCACGCGCACGCGCGCACACACACACACACACACACACACACATTGTTATAATTATTATAATATTTATATGCTGATTTGTTTTATTTACTTAACTAAATATTGACTGAGTTCTTTATGTATCAATTTCGAATCGTGGCGATCATCGTTCGTCCATTGAAAACTCAAAAATTCTGAATTTCTTAATCATATTAGAAACATTGAATATATCGTGAACACTATACAGATGGCTTCAGAAATGAAAGTATATGAAACAGTCGGGTGTTGTGTTTCCTTCTACAAGCAGACCCAATAAACATGCGTAATTAATAGGCCTATTAAAAACTCACCTTACTTCAACAGCGATTCAAAATTTCTGAATTAGGTTCTTACAGGATATGAAAAAGGGATTCTTCAGTGCGATTACTTGAAATAATCTATTGTATCTCAGCTGAAAATAAACAGTATAAAGTTGCTGAGAAGACTGTAGGGGAAAAACCTTCCTGTTGGAAATATTGGGCCAATGCTCGAATTGTTTCGAAAGATACAAAAGATACGTTGTGAATATTCATTGACTTAGTGAACCCTGTCCCTTTAATTATGACAATGGATTTATGCCCACTGTACATTTGAGGTGCTTGGTGAAACATCCGGAAAGATTAGAGAGAAGGAGGGTTGGTGTTGTATAATCATGTACAAGAAGCAGTGTCGGATAAGAGGAAGGCAAAGCATAAGTGGGACGAGTCAAGAGTGTAAGAGGACAGAGATGAGTACAGAGAGAAAAAGCGAGAATCCAAGACAGTCGTTGCACAGGCGAAGGCCATGGCATATCAAGACTTTTATGATCAATTAGAAACAACGCAAGGACAGAGAAAGATTTATCGATTGGCAAAATATAGTACCATTCCTGCAAAAACTCTGCAGGAATGGTATTGAGGGATGTAGTTATAAGAGATGGAAAATAATCTCAACATTCGTAAACCATATAGTAAATCAGGGAATATCCATCGGTTGCAAATGTTTTTAACGACTTATAACTTCGAATATCTTAACTAGAATATCTACCGAATCGTTCAATTTCTGTGCAAAAGCAACATTAAATTTGATCTAGATGTTGAAATGCTTACATAAACAGATGCAGATGACACAACAGTAGTCTTACAATATTTATACTTTAGTGTTTAGGATAATGCTTGTATTTTACATGATATCAACGAGGCTACTAAGTTTTGCATGGTAAACAACATATA
This sequence comes from Typopeltis vanoorti, assembly GCF_054136105.1. Lineage (NCBI taxonomy): Eukaryota > Metazoa > Arthropoda > Arachnida > Uropygi > Thelyphonidae > Typopeltis > Typopeltis vanoorti. The sequence continues at coordinate 89,403,762 of NC_143566.1, forward strand.
TAAATATATAAATATGTCTTTGTTATTACATAATTTATCACATTTTAATCATAGTTCACATAATATGCATTAGAAATTGATTGATAACTTATTGCATAATGACATAGTTCACTCCAATTTTGTTATCAATAATACTTCAATAAATAAAATATTCTGCCATTCGATCATATAGACAGGTTAGATACTTGAACCAAAGCCCCCATGCAGCAGTTCGTCTTTGGCTAGTGCACTTCAGGTTTTTAATTTTCTAGCTTGTGTACTGATAATTTATTTCGTGAAAATGACATTTTGCATTTCATTTAGTTTCATTTTCTTAATCTATTTTCTTATTGCGCGTTCTTGTGGTAATTTTACTCAATGCATGCCTTGGGTTAACTAGAGTTTAGGTTAACTTGGGTTAACTGTAAAAGTATGAAATTCTCATTTCGGTTGCTTTATTGAGAACATTTCGCAGAATTGATCTCCCTTAATTATACCCCGCTATTACAAGTAGATACAGCTATGGTCAGCTGTATTTTGACTCAAGAATATCGACCGTAGAATCCACACTATTTTACACAATACATATCCTGTTAGGATAGCACTTGTTTGTCAGTCTCTTCATGCCGCTTATATTTAGCGATAGCACATGCGCCAACAATCTCTGCTTATCTATCAGTGAGGACTTAAACGGCCCATTAAGTCTCAATCGAAATGATTTATAGGTTTAAAGCTCTCGCCTAATCCCTCTAGCGAAATTAAAGGTTATTTTAGTTTTTCATTGGCATCTGAATAAATTTTGATGCTCTCAGAGAATAATGATATTTTTCTGCCATTCAGAATTTTCTTTAGTGGGATTCTATCCCATTGCTTGTTGCTTGGAGGTTAACTATGACAACCACAAGAGTCAAATTAGATGAATGATTGTAGAAGTGATATTATCTGGTAAAAATAAATTCAAAATAAATGGAAAATTAAATATACATTTATAACTTCACACTTTACAAAAATAGATTGCATTAAATTTGAAAGGAATATTATGTCAATCTCAGTTTCTCAGAAATGAAGATTGATCCTTCCACCAGCCTCTTGCACCTCCAGCGAGGAAGTGAACACGACCTTCCCATCAAGGGAGGTTGACCTCCCCTTCCGAGAAAATTCATATAAATTTCACAGCCCTCCTCCAACCCACAATTCACCGTTCCTTCTTAAAGTTATGAACCAGGATCGGAAGTCGAAACCCCGAATCCTGTCTGTCCGTCCATCAAATTAAGGTATGATCAATCCCAACCACCATATTCCCCATTTCATTACCCCCGATCCATCCTTATAGTCTTTATAAGGAATTGCTTAAAGGGGAGAACAAGAATGCTTTTCCCAAAGTCCAAGTGTCCCACTACTCTGTTTATACTTATTAAACAATAGTCCAGCAACAATGGAAATGCGTGGCGTTTCTAATTAATTTCAATGAACATAACGAGAACAAGGTTAACGTTGTTATGCATTGTTATTGCATCGTTGAGGCACTTGCCTATTGTTAATGCATCGGAAATTTTATTAAGTGAAAATTCAATTAGAAGACAAAGATTGGGAGAAACTATGTTCAGCTATTCATGCTGATTAATGTCAACTTGTAATAGGTCAATGGGGCTACAACATTGGATATTATCACTACGCCTAGTTCATACTCCGTTTCTCAACCATTTCATCCGGACACAGTTGCACTTGGGAGCTTCATATTCCTCGTGTTTCTACCCGATAAATCCAATAATCTGATATCTGTCAATCAGAGCTGTTTTTAGCGTTTTTTGTGAGGATAATCCAAGGTTTCCATGTTAGACAAAAATTCTGGAAAACTCGAACGAAACTGGCTGCCCCTCTTTAGTAATGATCCGATGTTACTAGATTTCTAGTCGCATATGAGTAACTACACTAACTCATGTAGTTTTCAGTTCAAATTGAAACCAAAGTTCACCTTTTTTTTCTGGATACACTTTTGATACGTATTCCTTCAGACAGGTTATCCTTCGTTGTCCATCGGAAGCTCACACATACATACTGTATATGAAAACTCTTTTCATATACTGTATGTATGGAAACGTGTTTCGGTAGGACATGATTTTCCATGGTCTAGATAAGACCACAATGCTTCATTCTGGACATGTGTATTCAAATAGTGTTATATGACCTTTGTTCCACCGAAGGAGCACAGAGCGCTAGCTTCTTGTTTTATTTTTCCCCTGTTCTCATAGGCACATGGAACGAAGTAGAAATTCGTCCAGAAAACCGTTTCTTTCGTTCTTAGCATTACTTAGATTGTATTATTCTAACAACCGTGTTAGAAGAATTGCTTCTATTGAATATAAACCAAGCTAATCGTTTAACCTTTCGACCTTCTTATCGCTGTCATCATCTGGAGTACACACGTACTCTGTATACAAAGAGACAGACTACGTTACATTCCACATACTCTGCCAAGTCCACACTAATCTGGTTAACCACTGGTAGTAAACGATGTTCCTTAAACCAGTTGAATATCTACATTGCTATTAATTTTGTAGGATGTTTAAATGTAGCAACAAGGTTGTAATGGTGGGGCAATTGCATCAAAGAGATATGAGAAAAATGAATAGAATGGGCATGGTTTTACTGTAATCTGTATTGTAATAACATTATTATAAATGAGAACTAAATATTAGTTTGAAGAGTTTGATAACTTTGATGAGAACTTTATTATAAATGTGAACTAGTGGTGATCGGCGGTAGATGGCGTTGGTGTAGTTGCGGTCAGTTGGTGGACTGAGAAGTGGAGAGTTGTAGAGCACGTACCTTCCCTCGATGAGTCCTTGGACACCCTGGAGGTGTCAAGTAATAAAAATAATAACAATAAATGTCATGTAACTATAAGAAAAAAGTCTATTTTTTTATGTATGCACGTTTTTCAGCACTAAGGTGAACTTGGTTTCATATAATGTAAGAGAACTGTTAAAAATGTAATCTGCTGCCCTGCAAATCGCGGTCCAACAAAAACCAGAAACATTCATGAAATGGTATTACAAGTGGGATATTTAGATAGCTTATTTTGTCCATTTTGTTTTAATGAGTGTTATTCCGATTGATTCATCGAGTTTGTGATTTGAAAAGCACATTAAAAGAATAATAAATAATCGTAATCTGCACTCCTCACTACATCCCAGTAAAAGTAGAGATTACGAAACTCTACATTTGATTCGAAGCGATAAATGAATCGTCATAAATCTTTAAAATCATTGATGATGAGAGTTGAATCCATGACCTGTGAAGTACATGCCTATAAGTCCATTCATTCCGCTATGAGATGAAATTCCAATGCCTCCATTCATGGCAGCAGAACAAGAAGATGAACGGGAGGAAAAAAAAAACATTCACCACCATATGGACAGTGGCTAACTCACTTTTAATTGAAAAGCTAACTCACTTCTAATTGAAAAGACTTCAGAGAAAGTCTTTCTGAGAAAGCATTTCTCAGAAAGACTTTCTCTGAAGATTTCGAAGGGCTTTTCAGGCAGGATATTTTATTATTCAATTTACACACGCTAATGCCACGTTTTACCACGTGTCTTAAACTACAGACACAAAACACATTGAAAAACGATTTGATTTAAAAAATTTATTCGTTTGGTTAGGTTAGGTCAGGTTAGTGTTTTCAGGGGTTAGTCTCTGAAAAGGGGAATTGAGGTGGGTGGGAATTCATTTTGAAACACTGGTATGTTTGAAGGTATTCGAGTTGCGTCAAAGAAACTCTAAAGTGTATTGAAAACGGCTTGCCAACCGATAAAGAATAAAACCAAACCGAGAAAAATCTCAGCTTGGGTTTACGAAATAAAATATTCGCATATGAAAATCAAATGGACTGAGAAGATTTGATTTTACTGGTTTCAACATTTTATTACAGTTTATGCATGAAGTTACTGCTTCTCAGAGATAATGACTAAGTAAATTCCTTGTCGTATAGTTTGGTTTTAGAATAATGTCAATCTAAATTCAGTGAAAGATCAAATGAACCTTGATTTGATCAGTGCGCACTCAGGGAGTGGGCCAATTGGCTCTGGCTCCAACAAAAGCTAAAGGAAAAAACACTAGAAAAATTTCCAAAAATCTTTTCATAATTAAAATTATTTTTTTATTTATGTTGTGTGGTTTCTTTTATTTGAATACTACTTATGAATTAGCGTTCACATAAGGTGGGAATACCCTATAGCTCTCGGGAATAACGGCCACTATGAACGCAAGTTGATGTATTTCTCTGTCGGATCGAGCGCTACTTCGTTTGCCAGAGCCGGACCAAAAGAAATCACTCATGTATTGGCGATCACTGTAGATGCTAAGTCATAGGTCGTATGCAATGCGTATAGCGTGTATTCTCAAATCGTCTACTTAACTCGACCCTTCCCAAGAATAAATCTTGAGTCTCCCCCCCTAGATTAATCCTGAGTGCTCCACTGATCTTGATTACATATCAGTGTACAGAGTGGCCATAAAATAACGTTCTCTCTTTGGAGGCATCTGTAGCTAAAATCAATAAACGAAATGAGACCAAATTTTATATTGAGACTATTGAAGGTATGGGGAGATCATTTCGCAAAAAAAAAATAATTCAAAAACTCGCTGATAGGGGAAATTTTTTCGCCGGCTGAGCACATAACAAGCGGATAATTACACTAAAAACAGATAAAATGGAGTTTAAAGAACGTGCGAGAGGCACAGAAATTAATGTAAGATCACAATGCACTAATAATGTACTTTCTAACAGGAAATAAAGTTTTATTCATCAGAATCAGGGTCCCCTGGACCACATACACGATTTTCAATGCGCTGGCCTTTCTTATGTACAATAAATTGCATCCAATGTGCCAAATGCTCTACAGCTGAGCGTAAGGAGTCGGATTGGATGTTCATAAGAGCCCGTTTTATGTTCTCTTTCAAGAGCATTTTATCTGGCTTTAATGTAATTATCCTTGTCTTCGGCTCAGCTGGCAACAAAATGTCCCCTATCGGCGACTTTTGGTATACAAAATCTCTTATTTCGCGGGAATCATCTCTCCATGCCATCAAAAATCTCAATATAAAATTAGGTCTCAATCCGTTTATTTGTTTTAGCTAAAGATACCTCCAAAGAGGGAAAGTTATTTTATGGCCACCCTGTATCTCTCCTGTACTGATTGCATTTCAAATGGTATTTATTAAATTTGATTAATCCAGTGCTATCCACACTGCAGAAAGGGAAATTACTCCATACTCTGTAGTTTAAGGGCGGTTTTTTTTTTTTTTTTTTAATACCAGTAGTGAATTGTGCTCCCTGACGCTGATAACAGGATATTTGTGCAGGGTATATGAGTGCTTCGAGTGGCGATCTGAAAGCTTTTTGTGGAACGTAAGTTAATATCGTGTAGCATAACTCTTTCTTGCCCGTGAGCCTTTGACATGCTGCAGGACGAGTCTGTTTCTCAGTTTTTGTGAGTCATCCTCTAGCATTTAATGAGAGAAAGGTTACGGAGTTTGTTGATGAGATGCTGATTTACTATTTTTTTTTCAGGGTGATGGTTTTTCCTTTTTCAGGTTTAAGCGGGTTTCATACGAATCTTGATTTGCTCTTCTAAGAGATACTACACGTTATAGGATCTGCAGGCATCCAGGGAAGGTTACCATCCATATAAGATCACAATGCACTAATAATGTACTCTCTAACAGAAACGACGGTATTTTAACTATAGGGTAAACGTCCAGAACCCATTCTTTAGGCGTGTGCGATGTGGTACTTATTTAGCATATAAGACGATAATTCTCTTCTTCATCGAGAGAAGCTCGTCGACGAATGTCTTCACGAACAGACTCCTTCTCAGCGCGTCCCTAACATGATTAAATGAATTAAGTTCGGAGACACTACTGGCCCGTCTATACGTAAGAACAGACTCTCGTAAGTGTAGACAGATCACCCAGGTCTCCTATCGTAATTCGCATTTCTTTTCCTCGACGTTTTCGAGGAAAAGAAATGGCTAATTTCAAAGATTAGTGTAGTTGAATGTGGCGACATCTGTTAATGATTTTTTAAAATTCTGTTCAATGAAAATGTCCTCTTCAATACATAATATATGTAAATAGATGTTTTATTTACTATATTTATTTACTATAATATATTATTTAAAAAAATAATATATTAAGTTGGATTGGTATAGAATTTTATTGCTATATTTGATTGTTGTAGTTTGCAAAAATAAGATTTATATATATATACTGTATATATATATATATATATATATATATATATATTAGGAGAATTCATTTTTACTCGGTAGGAATATTATAAAATAAGTTTAATGACTATTACCGAGAGAAAAGATGGCAAGATATATTTAACAAGATACTACTAGTTTACTAGTTTCGTTACAAGAACATCATCAGGTATCATACTCAAAGAAATATATAAAAAATTACAGAGACTTAAAATTGTATTAACAGAACAAGTGAAAAACAGTAGCATGTTTGAAAAAATGCAAGTATGAGTTCCATACAAACGAATACTACGCGCTGTCGCGAGTGCGCCAGTACTGAACAGAAGCAACGTGTGCGTCCGAGAGATTGTAACTCAGGCTGTTGTTGATATGAGAGGAATCTAGAGAAATTTCTCTTGATTCAACAATCTTTCTTTCGAGTTCATCGTAGCACACATGGATATTAGTAGTTTGAGTCCAGTTTACAATGTGCTGGCGGCCTTCGTCTGAGTTAGCAGAAAAAAGAACGTGGCTAGAGAGAGCGCTAGCTTTAGTCCTGTTATAGGAGATATCTCTACGGTGTTCATCCAAACGTAGAAGGATGGATTTGGCAGTCTGTCCATAATAAGGCTTTCCGCAATCACACAAAATCTTGTAGACTCCTGGAAACTGAGTAGGAAGATGTTTCTGTTTATGTTTGCAAAGTAATGAACGAAGTTTTGGAAGCGTAGTGTAGCACGTTTTGAAGTTAAATTTCTTGAGAATCTTTGCCAGTTTTGGTGAAAGAGAGCTGATGTAAGGCAAGGAGATGAAGGCTCTTGGGGGAGGGGGATCTTCAGCAGTAGTTGAGTGCCTAGGGGAAAGAAATTTGTCAATCTTCTTTGGAGAGAAGCCATTGTTAATAAACGTTTTTTTAAGAAAACTGAGTTCATTTATAATTTCTGTTTCTTCGGTAAGTAATGATTTGGCTCGGTGGGCTAAAGTGGAAATAATACCACATTTTTGTGGAGGATAATGATGGGAGGAAGCATGAAGGTATCTGTCAGTATGAGTAGGCTTTCTAAAAATTGAGATTTTAATGTTCTCAGCACATCTGGTAAGTTTGAGGTCTAAAAAGGGAAGACAGTCATCCGATTCCAGTTCGAGGGTGAAAGAGATTTTTTCGTGGCACTTGTTTAGGTGGTCTAAAAATAAATAGAGGTTATTGACGCCGTCTTCCCAGATGAGGAAAATATCATCAATATATCGGTACCAGACTTTTGGTTTAAAGTGAAAGGAGTTAATAGCTTTTCCTTCAAATTCGTTGAGAAATATATCCGCAAGAATCGGAGAGAGTGGGCTGCCCATAGCCAGACCTGCGTTTTTGTAAGTAGATCTTGTTATCATATTTGAAGTATCCTGACTTTATGCAATGGGAGAGAAGAGCAAAAAGTTTTTTTGATAATTTATTCTTGAGAAGATCGAGGACTTCTTGAGCAGGAACATTTGTAAAGAGAGAAACAATATCAAAACTTGCCATTAAATCTGTTTTTTTAAGTTTGATGTCCTTGATTTTAGAAACAAAATCTGCAGAGTTTTTAATATGTGAAGAAGAAATTCCAGAAAGATTTCTTAGAAAACTCGCTAGAAATTTGGAGAGATTATAAGTGGGAGAGTGTATGCCTTCAACTATAGGTCTGAGTGGGCAGTTATTTTTGTGAATCTTGGCGAGACCATACAGTCGAGGTATCAAGGGATGAAGTGACCGAAGAGAAAGCCGAATGTTTTTTTGTAACTCTAAGGTGGTTTTTAATAAATTATTATTTCTATTATGTAGTTCCATCGTAGGGTCATTAGCAATTTCCGAGTAGGTATCACTATTTAAAAGTTCCAAGATTTTATTATGGTAATCAGACACTTTAAGATGACAGTGCATTCCCTTTGTCTGCGGGAATGATAACTATGTTACTATTATCTTTTAAGGACTTGATAGCTTTCCTTTCAGATTAAGAAATGTTGTCAGGTGGAGGTCTAGCTTTATTAATACAGAAAATTGCTTTCATACGGAGGAGGTTGGCGTCTTTCTTTGGTAATAAAGAAGCTGCCTTTTCTATCTTTGTTAAGAGATGTTCTCTAGGGATGGATGTAGGAGCAGTGACAAAGTTGAGACCTTTAGCAAGTATGCTTTCTTCTGCCAAAGATAATTGATGGGAAGACTTATTGATGACAACTTTTTTTAAATAGGTAGAGTCAAAATGAGAAGTTTTGTTATCTTGATTATATTTAAGAGAATCATATTTTCTAATGAGTTTTATTTTGTTTAAATTCTGTATTTTAGAAGCCTTAAGAGTGCTAATTTCTTTTAAATGGTTCCAAGATGAACTGTCTAGAGAATGAGAAAAACGTGTTTCGTGAGAGGTCTTCTTGGAAAAATAAGCAGCAAGACAACGTTTGGTATCACAAATGCGTTCTGATAAAAGATCTAGTTTTGCCTTCCTATAAATTCTTTCTGCTCTAGCGGATTTTATCGATTCTTTAAAATTAAGGAAACGTGGAATAATAGAATTGCACTTACATCTTTTAAGAAATACAAGTCTGTTGATGTACAATCCAATTGCTCTGAGATTTTTCTGATATTCTTTGACCAGTGAATTTAATTCCTCGTCATCAGGAAAGTAGATATTAGGAGAATTCATTTTTACTCGGTAGGAATATTATAAAATAAGTTTAATGACTATTACCGTTTAATGTTCCTGCTCAAGAAGTCCTCGATCTTCTCAAGAATAAATTATCCAAAAAAACTCTTTGCTCTTCTCTCCCATTGCATAAAGTCAGGATACTTCAAATATGATAACAAGATCTACTTACAAAACGCAGGTCTGGCTATGGGCAGCCCACTCTCTCCGATTCTTGCGGATATATTTCTCAACGAATTTGAAGGAAAAGCTATTAACTCCTTTCACTTTAAACCAAAAGTCTGGTACCGATATATTGATGATATTTTCCTCATCTGGGAAGACGGCGTCAATAACCTCTATTTATTTTTAGACCACCTAAACAAGTGCCACGAAAAAATCTCTTTCACCCTCGAACTGGAATCGGATGACTGTCTTCCCTTTTTAGACCTCAAACTTACCAGATGTGCTGAGAACATTAAAATCTCAATTTTTAGAAAGCCTACTCATACTGACAGATACCTTCATGCTTCCTCCCATCATTATCCTCCACAAAAATGTGGTATTATTTCCACTTTAGCCCACCGAGCCAAATCATTACTTACCGAAGAAACAGAAATTATAAATGAACTCAGTTTTCTTAAAAAAACGTTTATTAACAATGGCTTCTCTCCAAAGAAGATTGACAAATTTCTTTCCCCCAGGCACTCAACTACTGCTGAAGATCCCCCTCCCCCAAGAGCCTTCATCTCCTTGCCTTACATCAGCTCTCTTTCACCAAAACTGGCAAAGATTCTCAAGAAATTTAACTTCAAAACGTGCTACACTACGCTTCCAAAACTTCGTTCATTACTTTGCAAACATAAACAGAAACATCTTCCTACTCAGTTTCCAGGAGTCTACAAGATTTTGTGTGATTGCGGAAAGCCTTATTATGGACAGACTGCCAAATCCATCCTTCTACGTTTGGATGAACACCGTAGAGATATCTCCTATAACAGGACTAAAGCTAGCGCTCTCTCTAGCCACGTTCTTTTTTCTGCTAACTCAGACGAAGGCCGCCAGCACATTGTAAACTGGACTCAAACTACTAATATCCATGTGTGCTACGATGAACTCGAAAGAAAGATTGTTGAATCAAGAGAAATTTCTCTAGATTCCTCTCATATCAACAACAGCCTGAGTTACAATCTCTCGGACGCACACGTTGCTTCTGTTCAGTACTGGCGCACTCGCGACAGCGCGTAGTATTCGTTTGTATGGAACTCATACTTGCATTTTTTCAAACATGCTACTGTTTTTCACTTGTTCTGTTAATACAATTTTAAGTCTCTGTAATTTTTTATATATTTCTTTGAGTATGATACCTGATGATGTTCTTGTAACGAAACTAGTAAACTAGCAGTATCTTGTTAAATATATCTTGCCATCTTTTCTCTTGGTAATAGTCATTAAAATTATTATATATATATATATATATATATATATATATATATATATATATATATATATATATATATATATATATATATATATATATATATATATATATATATATATATATATATATATATATAATTACCAGGAGATAGACGCATTGACGACAAAGAAACAAAAAAAATTTCAAAGTATCGTGAGTTGCTAGTCGAAGTTGAATCTGGCAAAAGAAAACGAAAGTTATTCACATAATAATAAGTGCCAGAGCCGGATCTAGGGTCTTTGTCGTACGCATGCAATTTCTATCTAAGCGCCCCTGTAACAATCTGGGAGTGTGTGGTTCTTTTACGATAATAAAAATTTTAATTATTTGAAATTTCTTAAATAAATTTCGACAGAACAGCCACACGTTGGTTCGCTAAATGTAACGAACAAGGGGGTGTTGACTAGCGGGATAATCGTTAAAAACACGAATATTCAAAAAATTCTCAAATTTAAAGCAAATTTTGATAAAGCCACTTCACTTTAATCGTTGAATATAACGATACAGGGATTATAGCCTTCTCACCGACCCGAATCGCTAACAAAATTAAAATGAATTTTAATTAAAGTTAAAATTTATTTGAACTAAAGTTTAAAAAATTCTTTCATTTTACAAGTTACTAAATTCTTAGTAACTTGTAAAAAATTTTAAATAATTTTTATAAGTGGAACTATCTTTTAGGAAAATAAAAGAAACTCAAGATAGATTGAGAAAATAAGAAAAAAATTCAGAAATAATTAGAACATTTAATATAAGTATTCGAAAAATAAAATCTTTGCAAAATAACAGAAAATAAATTAAATTACATAAATATACTTGAATTTTTTAAAATTCAAATTTTAGTGTTTTTGATTTCATATTCACCAAATTAGAAATAATGGTCTTAACGTCTAATTCCGCACATATCTCATTTTCAATAGCTATTAACGCCAAACTAATAAGCCTATTTTGTGACTTACTTGTTCTTAAGTAGGTTTTAATCAATTCCAACTTGGAAAAGGAACGTTCACCGCTCGCTACACTAACAGTTAAGGTTAATAGTATTCTTAAAGCAATTGAAAAGTTAGGGAAAGATAGATTATTGGACATAATAAAATTAAGAATATCGAAAGAGTTTTGAATATTTAAATTATCCTTCCGAAAAATATCCCGGAAAGCACATAACTCGTCATATAGTTCTATTGCATTTACGTCTTTATTATCGCAGCTTTCAAGAGAATCTCTAAATCGTCAGAATTGTTTCGTAAATCTTCGTTATTAATTTGTAGTAATCTATACAATAAATTGAAATTATCATAATATGATTTTAGTTGTTCAAAACGTTCTATTAACGAACACATTGCAACGTCTAGAAGTGTATAAAACACATTCACTCAAAATTTATCTTCTGGCGATTGTGGCGTTTCGTCATGACGCTCGTAGTCAAATTGTCGTGCCTTCTTTCGTCGTCGAACTTCCGTACCAGTTTTTAATTCTTGTTCTCCATCCACCTCTTCACTCAGTTCTTTTGCCGTTTTTAGAACTTCTTTAAAATTTGTATCTGATCGATATCCTAATAAGAATATTTTTAAGTTTTTGATAGATTCTAAAGCAAGTGTAATGTTCATATTTTTGTCTTGAAGCATTTTACTCACAGGGTTTATTCTGTTAAATCATGTCAAATTATAAGAGAACAAATAAATTTGTAGTGCTTCATGCTGAGTTTCTTTATTAAAATTTTCATTATTTAAAATTTCAAAAAGTGCATCATAAATTTCTCCTAACTGATATCGTAGAGGGCGGATTGCATTAATTTTACTTTGTCATCGCGTTTCTGATGGCTGTTTCAATGTTAAACGAAACTTTAAAAAAAAATGCCCAACGTTTGTAAGAGAATGAACAGAAATTTTATATTTCTTGAATAATTGCAAAGAAACTAATTGTATCTGCATTCACTTTGGCTGCATCGTTAATGATTAAATTTAAAGTATGAGCAGCACATGGGGAGAGAGGGTTTAAAACGCGAATTTCGAAAATACTTTTTAATTGAATATAACTTGCAAAAAACCTTGTTATCCATTAAAAATACTTAGCGAACATCATTTAAACTGAAATCATCCTAATATCTAATTTGTATTTGATCCCGGATATTCATATTTAAAGGGAGGACATATTAAACAGTTTTTTATTATTTGATCACGGTAAGTTCGTTGATCTTGTACGTGGAATGTAGAGTTTTTCCATCCGTCAATATTAAGACTATTCTAAGAATACCGATAACGAAAACGTATTGTGTTCGAATTAAGCAATCTCGTCATTCCTTTTGAGTGGGAATACATTGGATGTGGTTCGATTCATTCAGATCTTTGACGCTGCAATTGTGTCAACAAGATGCGAATTTGTAATCAGAGACCTGATCTACAATGGGTGAGATTGGCTGCATTAAGATTTCCAAGTACCTTATTCAGATATTGAAGATGTTTTCTTTACAGTGACGTGTGACCACACCTAATTTTGTGAGTTTGTTAGTGATCAAAGAGAAGCTATAATATTTAACACTTAATACAAGAATAATCATGAGTGACAAGCGAAATCAGGTACAGTGAAGTGGACAATTAGTAACTGACACAGAAAAGCCTCCGTATCTCAGTCGGTATGTATGAAACCCTTTGATCGCAAACATCAGGGTTCGGTGACTGTCAGTGACGTGAGGAACCTTTATCTGGTCTCTTCCGACTAAAGGTGAGTTAGCCGATCTCATACGAGGTAAGGTTTTTTTCAACCAGGAACTCTGGTTTCTCCTTCCCCAGAACAAGCAAACCGGCCTGGAGAAAACACTTGGATTACAGTCACGAATACGTCCCAGCCAATCTGGTCCAAAGCCCGCATAAAATTTGGGGGTTGGAAAAACCAACGGTGAACCACCCTGTAAAACTCTCACAACGAATACTTTGTGGACAAAGCCTGCAAAGTCACCTACGGTCGGAAACGTCTGAAAGGGGAAACCATACAACCGACACAATCACATCTTTCATCAATATAGTCATAAAGCTTGGAAAACGAAATCCCGAAATGAAAATTTCTCTTCTCCCACTAACCATGTTTGATCATATAGAGGGCGCAATAAGAGTGATCTGTGGTTGCTACCTCCTCCATGCAATTTCACAATGCTATGTGGTGAATTGTAGTGAAAAGCGAGCTGTCAACTGGATTTTACGCGATGCTGAACCTCATCGTTATTATTATGTGACACTATGATGAGGCCAGAGTATTACATCAACAGATTGCATGATTCTTTTACTGGCTTCCACGCAATGCGATAGGAATACCCTTTTAACTTTCGTATCACATCAAAATGCTATGTTTGTGATCTAGATGGAATTAATATTCCATCTAGATCGGGTCTTTCAAATTAAACGACGGCCTCTGATACCAAATGAATTCGGAAGCCCATTTGATGGTAACTCATTAGGATGGTTCTCAATCTAATCTTTCTACGATTTATGGACAAGAGTAAATGTGTCCTAAAAATAGTCTATCCCATTAATTCATTAGTATTTAAGCCTGTTCTGTGGATCACAATTCTCTGATCGAGAAAACGCATCTACTTTGTAACCTTCACCTTTATCATCTACACGAAAGCCATATGCCGTTGACCACCATCACAAGTATTGTCACAGACAATCACAAACATCCATGCTCACGGCGGGATTTGAACCCACAGCCTTTTGGCTGGAGCGCGGAATACGCTAACCACTCAGCCAACACCAATCCGGCAAATTATAAAAGTGTTCACACACCACAATTTCCCTGATCGCATACTCGCAATTTGTGATATTGGTTCAAACATCGCTTTGTGGCAAACAGACCGCAACCAGTTATCCCACCTCACATCTGTTACAAAAATATCATATGGTTGACAAGAAATTCTTTAATCTGAACATTTATAAGAAATAGTTCCAATAAAATATTCTTACAGACTAGATTCGGATTTGAAATAATGTTGGATTTGATATCCACTTTACTTATGTAATTTTGCTCGCCGAATTGAAGCCTTTTAGCTCTTTATTCTAGTAATTATTCTTACACACTATTTTCTGAACAATACTCTTTTTAAACTTCAATTTTAAAAAAAAAAATGGACTTTTCAAAGTAAGACGTTCACTTGCATAATTAGATCAGTGAGATCAGCATATGCTGCTTTCCGAGTTTCATTTGATCGTAGAATACTCACGAGCAATGTTTCATCATCATTGCCATTGATTTTTTATAATCTATCCAAGCCATGTGAAGGTTGGTATTTCTACGTTTGCAATTTTTAAGAATCAATTTATTAATCAGCAATTGGTCTTTTGTGCCTCTTGAATTTTTGCTGTTAGCTTTTTGTTCAATAGGTAGAAGAGTATTTGCTTTGAGATAGCTGTATATTTTATCAGCTAATATGCCTGTGAGTAGCTTAAAAGTTGTTGGCAGGCTGGTTATTGGTTGGAAGTTTTCTGAGTTTGGACCTTTTTCTTTATCCTTTATGATCAAAAACGTTTTCCCTGCTGTGAGCCACTCTTCTTTGCTTTTCCCCTATAAAACATCATAAAATTGGTTAGCAAGTCTTTCGTGTAAGCCTGTTAGATATTTCAACCAGTAGCGATGTAATTCATCCTTCCCAGGTGTTGACCAATTTTTTTTTAGCTTGTTTTTGAACCATTTCAGTTGGTCCATTTTTCGTTCTTGAGAATTTTTCGTAATTTGTTCAATCCACTTTACCTTGTTATTGTGCCTCTTATGATTGTCCCATAGGTTTTTCCAAAACTTTAGTGTATTTTCTTTGTTTCTGGTATTTATATTTACTTTAAGGTTATCATTCCTGCAGCAATCAATTTTCTTGTAAAACTGGTGCTGATTTGCGCGAATCATCGAATTTTGCTTGTACTGTTCAATGCATGCACTGTATCTTCTTATTTTAGCTGCAACTGCAACTATTTTTTGCTTCACTTCCTCTAATACCTCATGAATAGGTCGTGTTCCAGTATTATATGTCTTTATGAGGTTATTTCGGATTTTTGTGTTTTTCAGCTTCTTTTCCTTAAGGTTTTTCAAATTGCTCACGTCTGCTCTGAGTTAAAAAATTTTATTCCCCAGTCGATGCTTCCATTTTGGTTCCTGAGCCTTACTGCTTTTGGGTTCACTAATCTTATATCCTAATTCAGATGTTACGACGTAGGCTATTGAGTACATAAATTGATTTGTTTGCCCAATAGTTCCAGTAGGAATATCCCTTGCAGCTTTATTGGCCTCTTGTAGGAGTTCCTTCAGCTTTTGTTGAGGTACTTGTCTCAATACTGGAAGCCTAACTCGTTCCTAGTTGCTGTTCATTTGCTCGATAATTTTTCTTGCGAGTTCTTGTTCCTTATCTGATAGCTTCCTTTCAGCTATTTGTATATTTTCAAAATTTTCAGCATTCTGCACGTTGGAATATGGTTCTGCTCCATTCATATTCTTGGTCACTTCAGGGTCAGTACGGTCTCCTTTCACAGCTTGAGGTTTCAGTGATTCCAACTCAAGTTCACTAAATACCTTGCGTTTGATAATGAAGCTGCGTTGCTACATCAGCCGAATGAAATTTCAGAATTTGGGTGTTGTTCAAGCCAAAGTTGGAACCTTCGTTTCTGAAATCCCCTAACTGATGGGTTTGAACTGTAGAAGCACTGCATGACTTGTCTATTTTCAGCCATGCTCCACTTTTTCCTAGTAAATACTTTCGAGTTCTGTGGATCTTGCTCCTGTAGCCCATTTGTCACCGGGTGTCCAGGAAGCCTAACATCCAGTGCGGTCCTTGGTAACCCGCGCGACGACCGATGCGGTATAGAGTTCTGATTTGTCTTCACCATTTTTAATGGGGGTGGGCAGGTGCATGAGATAAGAAAATAGTTAAATAGAACAGAATCACCCCTAGCCCTCGAATAGTCTATTAGCATCGGGGGGAAGGAGCAAGGTGAAAAGAAATACAGAGGCAAAGAGGAGTAGGGACCGGTCTACAGATAATATAACAGGTATATATTACATGAAGTAAGACGTGGTCCAGCTTCAGTTGCCTCAGGTTCGCCATGCCTGTACTCACTAGAGTGAGTCCTTGAGGATTATAAATATATATATATATATATATATATATATATATACGTAGAAATTATACATCTCTTAGTGAGATGTGTTTTACATTATGGGAAATACTAAGAATAGTGATCAGAGCTTTACAACGAGTTGCCCTGATGTTGCACTACCTTTAGACTTGAACTACATTCAGGAGCAAACTTAACTGTTTTGCTTACTTGGGAGAAGGGGTAAAAAATCCATGTTTATAAAATTACTTGGTATCCTTAATATATATATATATATATATATATATATATATATATATATATATATATATATATATATATATATATATATATATATATATATATATATATATCATCATCATCATCATCAAATTCCTGCCATGTACCCTCAAGGGGTGTACAGGATAGGATAGTACTACATGAAAAAAATTATATCATTATTAATTTCCTATCTACAATTTTCCTCCAAATCAGTCTGTTACTTGTCAACACTCCAACATTATCAGATCTTATATTTCTATCGTCTAAAGCACTTTGTACCGTATCAATCCACCTATATCTTGGTCTTCCTCTGGGTCGTTTTGCTGCCAACCTGGCAGAGAACTCTTGTTTTGCTAATCTTTCTTCGCCCATTCTGTTTAAGTGACCATACCACCTGAGATTAGCTCTGCTAACGCATTCCTGGATGCTGACAATGTCAAGTTCTTTCCTAATATCCTCGTTTTTAATATGATACTGCCATTGATGCCCATCTGTTCACGCCTATAATCTTTCTCAGGACTCTCATATCTGTGGCCTCTAGTCTTTGGTCAAGTGTTTTACTTCTGACCCAGCTCTCAGATCCATAAGTTAAAACTGGTTTGAACACTGTCTTGTATACAGCTAATTTAGTGTTCCGACTAATTTCCCTCTTATTCCATATGAATTTATTCAATTTACTTCCCACCATACCAGCTTTGCTGATTCTGTTGTCTATTTCTATATTTAATTTACCATCTTCAGTAAAAATCGTGCCTAAATAGCTGAAATGTTTTACTTGTTCCACAGGTTCTCCATTCACAACACAGTTGACATTTTCAATGATTCTGCCTATTTTCATTGTCTTTGTCTTTTTATTGCTGACCTTCATACCATATCTATTACAACAGCTATTCAATTTAGTCAGAGAATCTTGCAGACTTGTAGCGGATTTATTTCGAACTATAACATCATCCGCATAAAGCAAAGAGCTGACATTAACATCTCCAATTTTGATATCATGTTTAATACCACTTTCCTTCATAATGTGATCCATATAGATAATGAATAACAGAGGGGATAATGTACATCCTTGTCTCACACCAGATTTAACATTAAACCATCTTCCTGTACTTCCTTCAATTCTAACTGCTGACTTACAACTCAAATAAAGACTAAGTATTACTTGATATAATGCCCCATTGACACCATATAACTGCAGCGTATTGAATAGCTTCTCTCTTGGCACCATGTCATATGCCTTTTCCAGATCGACAAAACTTAAATACAGATCTTTGTTATATTCCCATGCTTTCTCGACTATTTGTCGTAAAGTGAAGATCTGATCCTGACAGCCTCTATTTGGCCTGAATCCAGCTTGTTCTTCACCAAGCTTTTCTTCCACAATTCTTCTCAACCGTTTCTCCAGTATACTTTCATAGATCTTGCCAGGAACACTCAGTAGAGAAATACCTCTGTAATTCTCACATGCAGTTTTATTTCCATTTTTATATATGGGTACTATGAGAGCTCTACTCCAATCATCGGGAATTCGTCCCTCTGTCCAGGCTTTCTGAACTATGCAGTGCAGCCACTGTAAGACTCTTATACCATCATACTTCAGCATTTCTGGTCGAATATCATCTACTCCTGCTGCCTTTCCACATTTCAAGTCTTTGATGGCTTTTTCTACTTCAAGTATGGATATGTATTCCTGACTGCATGCCTGGTCAGTGTTTTTTACCACTGTGCTGTCATCACTGCTTGTTTCATTTAGCAGTTTTTCAAAGTAATTACTCCATACTTCAAGGATATCTTTTTCTCCCGTTTTCATGTCACCTTTATCATCTCTAATTCCTTTTATAGCACTTTTTCCTCCATTCTTAAGCTTCTTCAACAACCTCCAGAATATTTTGCCACCTTCTTGATATTTATTTTCTATATTCTTGCCAAAGTCCTCCCATGACTTTTGTTTAGCTAGTTTTACACAGTGTTTAGCATTCTTGCATTTGTCTCTATATTCTCTAAGAGCACAAGCTGACTTATTTGACAGGAACTTTTGGTATGCTTTCTTCTTTTCCTTCACTGCTTCTTTAACTTCCTGTGTCCACCATGGAGTTCTGATTTTTTTATCCTTACAGACAACCTCACCACATGCCTCTCTGGCAGAATCAATCAATGTTTTCTTCAGAGTTTGCCACTGAATCTCCAAGGTTTGATTCCTGTTCTCAAACTCTTTCATTTTTTCTTCAATAATCTTTGTGTATTTTAGTCTACAGCTCACATCTGAGAGCTGCTCAACTTTTATTCGCTTTAAAACTTTCTTACATGTGATTCTTTTCAATATGAAATTCAATTTTATCCTGCTCAAGACTAAATAGTGATCACTTCCAATTTCAAATCCTCTGTACACGCTGGTGTCCTGCACCAGGGAGAAAACATCACTATCAACAATAACATAGTCAATGAGACTTTTTTTATTCCTAGCCTCATCTCTCCATGTGAATTTGTGCACATTTTTATGTTGGAACATGGTGTTAGTAATAACCAGTCCATGTCCTGAGCAGAAATCCAACAGATATTTGCCATTATTATTAGCTTTGCTCTTTTCTCCAAATTTTCCCAAAATATTTTTATATGTCTCACAATCATTTCCTACTCTGCTATTTAGATCCCCGACAAGGATCAACTTTTAATTTTTCATTGTGTCAGTTGCTTTTTCTAAAGCATCAAAAAATTCCTCCACTTCTACCTTAGTAGAACCTTCTGTGGGACCATAGGCACAAATAAGTCTCATTGTCCAGTTCCCTATTCTCATATTTGCCCACATTACTCTACTTGAGACTGACTGCCATTCAAGAAGATTAGCCTCGTAATTTGTGTTGAATACTATGGCTACTCCTTTTCCTTGATTGTCATTGACTGAATATAACATTTTGTATTTATTGCTCAGAAAGATCTCACCAGTTTTGGTCTTTTTTGTGTGTATATATATATATATATATATATATATATATATAGTTTAAGCACATTATTTGTTTTCAATATTTTTTCTTAGGATTCCAATTCATATACTTGTATATATATATATATATATATATATATATATATATATATATATATATATATATATATATATATATATATATATATATATATACATCTTCAAGGCCCACCTTTTCTAATTGGGTTGTGGGGGCAACAGGAACTTCCAATGGTCACGATCCTCTGCCACCAAGCTCAGGTGTTATGGTGGGATTCCCAAACGTATCCACC
Organism: Typopeltis vanoorti; assembly: GCF_054136105.1. Classification (NCBI taxonomy): domain Eukaryota; kingdom Metazoa; phylum Arthropoda; class Arachnida; order Uropygi; family Thelyphonidae; genus Typopeltis; species Typopeltis vanoorti. The sequence continues at coordinate 89,423,731 of NC_143566.1, forward strand.
CAAGGTTTTGGATATAATCTATCCAGCGAGTCCTTGGCCTTCCATGTGACCTCCCACCCTCTGGCTTGGCAAAGAGGGCCTGCTGAGGGAGCCTCTCTTGTGGGATTCTGACCAGGTGCCCGTACCAACGTAACTGTGTTAACTGTATATAATAATATAATATAACTGTGGTAACTGTATATAATCTTAAAGTCACCACTGGTCTTCTTTGCGGGTGGAGCCTGCTGGCTATTTGTCCTCGTGCACGTTTCGTGCAGAGGGGTAGCGTGCAGGTTTCAGGCTGGTATGGAACCGGTGCTATGTGAGAACAGCATTCACCTCTGAAATCAAAATCGTGTTTGTTCTTGCCATAGTCCGGGGTTTGGGTCCTTTAGGACTTTACTAGCACTGTAATGAACAGATACTATACTGCATCTATAGCCAATCAACTTAATATCTTGGACCCCGATGGGACCCGTATCAGATATTAAGCTGATAAGAACAGATACTACAAAGTGTAGTAGCTGATAAGAACAGATACTACAAAGTGTAGTAGCTGATAAGAACAGAACTTGTTTGAGTACCATTTCTGTTTATTCTAACTTAAATTAGACGTCTTCCATGACCAGGGCACAGTTCTTCCAAGGCCAATGGAAGATATACTCATTGATTAAACATACTCATTGATTTTGTTGCTTACCATTTTGAGTCTATGAATTTCCCATTGGTCTGTTCCGTCATTGCCCGCTCTGGCTTTTGTTTCCACCGAGGGGATTTCTAGACTTTGCAGGCCTGGGAAGCCTGTTGAAACTTATGGTCTGAAGGTAGAAGGCAGATAGGAAAGCTGAAGAAAAACTGGTGTTGAAGTGGGTGGGAGAGGTGGGATTCTATTCATTACTTGGGTTGAGGATCTAACTAGCAAAAGGTGCCAGTCCCGTTCCTAGTTTCTGTTTACTGTGCAGTCCACCCTACTTCAACTTATCAGGTTTAGTCTGCAGACTGCACGGTGAGACAGGGGTTAATGAGCTAGTAATTTATATTATCGAATAATATACTAATTTGTAAATAAATCTAAAAACTTGATATCTTTTTAACTGAGTTACTAAATCAATATATAGATACTTTTTTTTGATAAGTTAGTTTTTGCTTTAGAAATTTGGTTAACTTGATAAAAACTGGATATCTTATTTAACGGAAATAAGTGTGCTGAAGAAGGAAAAAACAGAGTGGGGGGGGGGGACCGTGGCCTGAGTGATGCAGCCCACAAAGAGCTGCACCTCTTCGATGTAGGCTTTTGCTGCTCTGGTTCCATCGGGCCGACCCCTCTTCTGTGAACTGTAAAGAGAGGAGAAGGTATAGTTTTCACCTTACACTTTTTTACGATGGTCCCGCAAAAGTAGTGAAATGATATCTTCGTATTTTTATATTCTGGCTGTTGTTTGGAACAGCGCATTTACTTCTTTATTTAGGGCTAGAAAACCTTCCAAGTCTTCTGGAGTAAACGCAGTTATGTCTTTGATTACGAGGCTCGCCCAGTTGAGACCCACGACATCAGGGCCCATCTTTTTATTCACGAAAATGTAAGGTTCTCCTATTTTTTCTATCGCTTTTTTTAATTTTCTTGGCGATCTTGGGCTTTCTGGTAAAATTTTCCATTATTATATATCCCATACGATGAAGGATTGATCGTTTTCTTTACAATTTTCTTTATCCGTTATTCTATCGTTGGTTTCCTGGGTCTCCATTGTGGAGGGGATATTTTCTTCTTCTCCTTCTTTTTCTACTTCTTCTGCTTCGTTTTCTTCCTTTTCTATTTCTTGCCTTCTTCTTCTTTGTTCTGATTCTTCCTTTTCGGTGGGTCCTTTGGTGGGTAGATGAGGGAATTCTTCAGGTCATATAACAGTGCAGTTGATCCTCGGACACTGGTATTTCCTGTGTTCCAGGTCTCCACAGTGGTTGCAGGGTTCCTTAGATGTTGGCCGTGAATGCCCGATGATGGCGCAGTTTCCGCACCTATTTATCGGGCAATCGTTTGCGAGGTGATCATTCTTTTGGCATCGACTGCATAATTTGACCACTCCTTGATAGTAAGTTATGACACGATGCCCTCTTATATTGACGAAGTTAGGTATTGGCTTCGTCATTTTCAGATAAATCCTGACTGCGTGCTCGATTTGCAGGTATTTGTCAAATTGCAATCTGACAATTCCCATCACTGTTCCATACCCTTTAAAAGTGGTTTTGAGAGTTATTTCATCGATCTCCGCAGGCAATTTTCGGAGGTACACGAATTTTATACGGCTGCCGCCAACTGTTGTCGCGCGGTGCAGCTCATTTCCGATAGTAATCCCGGTCTCCATCAGTATATCTTTCGCCCGTTGGTATTCGGTCGTTACCTCGTAGAGGCCTCTTTCATAATCCCCAACAATTAATATTGGGGATGCCCACCGCGTTCCCCACGGGGTCCGCGACCTCGTCGGGTTTGACGGGTTGACGGAGGATAAACCGCACGGTCAATTCCCTCTCCCATCGTTGGCCAGGACTGGGCAGGGAGCTACACTTTGATCTTAGCCAAAAGGCCGAGAACCGATGGCGGCACTGGCTCGGCCGACCGTGAGTGAGCGCACGTTTGTGGCGTGCTGTGGTCCGCTCCTTTCTAAACCCTACAACCTGCCTCAGCATGCTTTCTTCAAGCGCCAGCTAATCCCTCGTTTTTCTGTAGGTGCAGTTTCAGGAAGACCGTTTATGACACGATCTTCTTTATGTTGTTGCTGATTTCAACGTTCGTATTGTAGTTTTAGAGAATGAAATTCTTGATGGTGTTCGGATGTGTCTTTCATAAAACTGTGTTGCCTGTCATTTAATGCGTTAATGCTCATTTTAATGACTTTTAACGTTTGCTTCTATCACTGCTAAATTATTATGTTTCACCATATCTTCATATTCATTAGATTTTTTTCTCGTTATTTGTTCGTTCTGTTTGTCAAAGAGTTCTTGCACAAGATCTGCTAAGCTGGCTTTTATAATCTTTAGACCGTTTTCTATTAGTATATTTAGAGAGTTGAAATTATAGGACTCACCTGCGTTTTTTGTCTGTTCAGTTAGTCATCTGATTTTGTCTCCAGTATAATCGGTGCATCGTAGGTGGCTGCCTTAAGTGCGTTTCTTTGTTCTTCCTGCTGAGTAAGTATTTCCATCCCTTGCTTGTTGCAGTGGATTTACGTTGACAGGTTGTTTCTGAAAAGTTGGCACATTTTAAGTGTAGAATCCTACTGCATTTCGTACAGGTTATATTATTTCCCTCGGACGATAAATCCTCCAGGCATTTGATACACTTCATGACTTACCTTTCTTCCCTTGAGCAATTGTGGCGTGATTGTAAAGATGGCGACGTACTTTGTCCTTCGCTCGTTGTTGACCACCGTCCTCTCTGTTCACTTTTCAACACTTCAAAATTTGGTTTCTTCTTAGCCGATATCGGTGAATTTTATATCACTGTCTTTGGCGTGACAAGTAGAGTGACTTGGGAACACTTTCAAAATAAAACCAGGAGTTGGAACCACTTTAAAACTATAAGAAATGGGAGCAGCGATATCACCATGCGCCCATTCGTATGCCTACACAGGCCCCTCTGAGAATAATAATAATAATAATATACGTTTGTCGAGAAATATTATTCTATGCTTTCCAAACGCTATTCCTCACAGATTCACAAATCGACTCAACAGTCAACGAACAGAAAACTTAATATAAACAATGGGATTGTTGTTGTAGTTGGGACAATAATAATACCACACTTCAGTGTTTCATTGTGAGTAAAGACCCAGACTCAAATTGATAGTCAAACCGATGCTTTACAATGCCTGATGAGAAATCTTTGCAGCTAAATAAACGTAATAACTTTTATCTCTAAAGATTTTATTTGTTTATCTTAACGGTAACGAACTTAAGTTTAAGGGAGATGGTAAATCCCATATTATTCTACAGCCGTGTTCAAAACTCGGATCGAAATCCTAGAGTTTCATGCCGATAAAACTATCGGCGAGCCCAAGTGTAAGTAATCACTTGGGTAGTATAACACCAGTACAACTATCCTTAATATTCTCTCATAATGTAAAACGCAGCTCCTAGGAGATGTATTACTGTTTTACATTATGAGAAGAGGTCACTACCCAGACCGGTTTCAACCCTTTTTGAGGTCTCATCAGTGAGTAGGTAGACCTGGAATATCAAGGTTTTAAGTGAACCGAACTTACCTATACCTCTACTAACGAATTGCTCAACTGGTGTACTTATATATTGTTATTACTAAGATAACAAGCGAAAAGGCTATTTTACCGGCGACATAAGTTAAGTTTAAGGGAAATGGTAAATCCCGTATTATTCTACAACCGGGTACGAAACTTGTTTCGTACCCATTTCCCTTAAACTTAACTTATGTCGCCGGTAAAATAGCCTTTTGGCTTGCTATCGTGGTAACGAACTTATTTAAATTAGTAATTTAATCCGAGAGAATAAATAATAAATATAATTGTTATAGTGTGGTAATTAAACTGGGAGAATATCCAACGATAACAAAAATCTTGTGTTTTCTCGTCGTAGGTGGTGAGACATAAATCGTTACAGAAAGTTGAATTTTCACAACTATACAAAATAACACTTTCACATCACTAAACCTATATTTAAAATATACAATACTTTTATCATTCTGCCTTCTACATAAATTTATTTTAGTTAGCTTTGTGGCTGTGCGCTTCACAACGATATACCTGGGGAAGGAATGTCCTAGGTTCACACCTAGGTTCCCATATACATGCATATCGGTGACGTGAGGAGGTGAATGGTCTTCCTCAGCCATAGCCAAGTTAGCCGGTCTTGGGCATGGACAAGAGGTTTTTTCCCCTGGGGTTTTTCATCCCACAAAGCAAGCAAAGCGGCCTGGAGAACTCAACAGTATGGATGTCGGATACACCGGGGCGTAGGGCTGACCACCTTATCCTGTGAACGGTTTGAGTTCCGATGATTAATCAACCCTCAACACCGCAACGTAAAAGAGGGTAAAAGGAAGATGAAATGAGAGATGATATTACGTCAATAAGAACACATGAATATTTTGAGCACTTCTTTTATTAGAGCCGTCTTTACAAGTATTTTATTTCTATTAACATTTTTAAGATCTTGATCAAACCAACTTCAGAACCTCTTCCCACATTTTGGAATGACTACTACAATTATATTGTACTAAACTGAATGTCTAGCTTGTGTCGCTCTTTCATTTACTATGGCTTGGCTAGCTAATTTTTTAAAATGTATGAATTAAGTTATGTCCTCGAACATAGATGGCAACACTATCGGCAAGATTTTTTTCTAAATTTGTACATCTGTCATAAGCATCCGTGTGAAGTCACGAGTCATTCTATCAAGTAGTTTGTTTTATACAGGTGTCTGAAGCAAAAGTGTTGTCTGTATCCCTTGAAATGGATACAATTGAGTGTCGTGCGGTTATAAAATTTTTTGTAAAAGGTTTAATATCAAAAATTCATTCAAAGTTCAAAACATTTTATGGGAACTCTTCTCCTTCGTGTTCGACAATTAAGAAATGGGCTGCCGAGTTTAAACGTGGCCTTACCAGCCTTGAAGATGATGCACGTGAACGACGTCCAAAAAGTGTAACAATATGAAATCATTGATCAGTTGCACGATATGGTATTGGATGACCAGCGAGTCAAAGTGCGTGAAATTGCTGATACTATAAGCATTTCAAACGAACGTGTAGAATATATTTTACATGAAGAATTGCAAATGAAAAATGCTTTGCGCAAGATGGCTGCCGTGCTTGCTCACAGCAGATCAAAAAGGCACTCACATGAAAATCTCTGAACAGTGATTGGAGCATTTTAACAAGAATAAAACTTATTTTTTGCGTCGAATTATTACTATGGATGAGACTTGAATTCACCATAACACACCAGAATCCAATCAGCAGTCTGAACAGTGCACAGAAGCCGACTGTTCGATGCCAAACAAGACAAAGTCGGTTCCATCAGCTGGAAAGGTCATGGCATCGGTATTTTGGGATGCTAAAGGCATTTTGTTTATTAATTATCTTGAAAAGAGTAAAACAATAACTGGGGAATATTATTCTGATCTTTTAACCAGACTAAACGAAAACATTCGTGAGAAAAGACCCGGTTTGCAGAAGAAAAAATCATCTTTCATCAGGACAATGTACCTGTCCACAAAGGTGTTCTGGCAATGGAAAAATTGACGGATCTGCACTATGAATTGTTGGACCATCCACCCTATTCCCAGATTTGGCTTCCACTGACTTCTATATCTTCCTAAAACTCCTCCTCACTGGTCAGCGTTTTTCTTTGAATCAAGAGGTGATTACAGCTGTAGAGGGATTTTTTGCAGATCTTACTGAGAACCACTACAGGGATGGGATAATGGTGCTTGAGCATTGCTGGAATAAATGTATTAGTCTTAAGGGAGATTATGTTGAAAAACAAAAATAATTTTGAAATTATAAATTTGTTTTTTCATTGTTAGTCCGAGAACCTTTCAGACCACCTTCGTATAAAGTACATCATATAGATATTATTTTCACTTATAGGGGGTTCACTTAAAGTATGTCGTAAAATCCTTCGCAAGCATGGTAAAATTTTATTTTATGATTGAAATGTTATAAACCAAATTCTTGAATGGAAGGTTATTGAATTTCTCTTCATTTTTAAAAGAAGTGTATTAGGGTTCATGATAAAATATAAAAATTTTTATTTGTTAAAATTTTTATGAAGAATTTATTATAAATATAAATGAGCATTTCTTTATTTAAAATTTCTTTACATTATTATCCTTTATACTTCTGTGCAATCGCTTTTCAATGCAATCTGCAAGTATGCCTTAGTAGCAGGGTAGGCACTTCTGATAAGATAAGGAATCGTGACGTCATTGGTTGATAAGAAGAGGACGTCATTCTATGTGTGATGTCATGAGTTTGGAATGTTTGGAATTTCCCTGGGGACATATGTGTCAATGGCTTCAGTTCTTGTGTTTTGGTTCGCTTATATTCCATACGCGAAATCATATGGGTGATGGTAGAGATAAGGATTCGTGTTGTGATTGGTGGAGCACTTCTGACCAGATCAAGATCAAGATAAGATAAGGAATCGTGTCGTGGGTGTGCGTTGTTATCAGATGTAGATAAGTGACATAATTTTTTAGTTAGTTGTAAATGAGTGACGTTGTTGTGTTGAATGGAAAAGGAAAATATATTAGTGGATAAGGAATCGTGTCGTGATTGGTGGGACACTATGAACAAAATAGGGGTACGTGAAAGGGGAAGCCAGGTCCGTGTAGTGGATGTGTTGTTATGAGTTATAGATAAGTAAATAGTTTGCGTATGGCATTATGGGTGATGGATAGTGATAATATAAAGTTTGGAATGTTTGGAATTTCGCTGCCTTCCTCCCTTCTGTCAGGGACATCACGTGGTGGGTTGGGCTCGCGTAAAGCATTGTGGATAATTTTAGAGATAAGGAGTCGTGACGTTATGTGTTTGGAAATTTCTGGGGAACATGTCTGTCTGTGATATATTGTTGTGGTTTGCCTATGGAATTGTTCGCGATGTTTTTGAGATAAGATATCTTGGAATTTTCCCAGGGTGACAAACATATGTCATTGTCGTCAAGTTTTGTGTTGGTTGTCTATAGCTGGCAGTACTAAATTTCCAATACATTTCAGATATTTCTTTCCTATTAAAGGTGGGAATTCTTAGAGTAGAGTCGTGATGGCGGTAGTGATTAGGCTTTTCTGAATAATTTAATTATATGCTGGTGTCTCTCAAACACGAACTTTTTTCCCATTGCTCATACATATTTTATTCATAATTCATCCGAATATTTTGATTTGTCTAAATTTAAGATCTTAAAGTTCAATAAATAGATAAATAAATAAATTGTGTGTGTGAATTCACTGTTATTTCAAAAGTGATCTTACTTAAAATTGCATAACAACACATCAACGAAACCATTTGTTCATTTAAGTTTACGCATTTTATTTCACAGATATTATTTACAATGTAATATACAGAAAAATGAATTTACAGATATCACCAATGCATGTGGTGTTTTTCTTGTCGTAACATTTCTTTGAAGAAACATGTACGATTGGGTGATTTTGATACTGCTTCCGAGATGTGTAAGGCAATTTCCACCTACACTAATATTAGCAGCACTGCTATAAAAGCAAGTATCCGCCAATTTTGCGATGGTTCTTGATTTTCACCTGCAAAGAAAAAAAAAACTTATTGTTAGTAATGGAAAAGTTAGCAGATTACTATAATCCTAATACAGTAGTTAGTTTTGGAAGTATCAAAGCTTTACAGAAACATGCAAATTTGCCACATGAAACCGTGAAAAGTTGGTTAGCAACACAACCTACTTACGTGAGACATAAACCCATTAGAAGAAAGTTTAAACGCAACCAAATGAAAGTCCCGACATTTTTACATACTTTTCAATGTCATTTGGCAGATGTGTCATCCCATGCAAAAGAGAATGGGGGCGTGTGTTTCCTTCTTGTATGCATTGATTGTTTTTCCCGATTTGCCAGGAGACTACCAACTACTGAAGAAGAAATCGGCAGACGCTGTTGTTAATGCTTTCGAGTCTATTTTTAAAGAGGAAGTGCCATGTTACATAAACACTGATCAAGGAAAAGAGTTTTGCAACAAGAAAGTTCGTGCAGTGTTTAAGAACCATAATATTCATTTCTACACGACCAGGAGCCAAATGAAAGCATCCATTGCAGAAAGATTTATCAGAACATTCAAAACAAAGATCTACAAATGGATGACGTATACTAAAAGTTCAAGTTATACGAAAGTTTTGCCGACCCTTGTACATACTTATAATTTCACACCACACCGCACTATCGGTATGGCTCCTTCGGAAGTTAACCTTCGCAACGAGGATTGTGTTGCGAAGGTTAACCTTCGCAACAGTACAGAACCCATGAGGAGACTACCAAACCAAAATTTCAAGTATCTGATGGTGTGGTTTTAAGTGATGATACCCACAAATTTAGAAAAGGATTTTGGGGTAACTGGACAAGAGAATTGTTCGCTATTGCTCAGGTTATTAATAGAATCCCTGTAGTATATACAGTTCGCAGTCGGGGCCGAGAAATAGTGGAGAGAACTTTCTATGAGCCTCAACTTCAAAAGGCTGATATACCCAATGAACTTCCGGAAGACGTGTATCTAAACGAACAAGTACTTAAGCACCGCAAACAGAAAGCAAAGCTTCAGTATTTTGTTAAGTGGTTCGGTTATCCCTCATCGCATAATTCTTGGGTTCATAGCGAAGATGTTTTACTTAACCCTTCCCAGTAAACACTAGTATGAAAATATTTACTAGTAACACGCAAACGAAATTTCAAGTGGAATTACCACACGAGATCAGACTTAAAGGTAAATGGGAAGTTTCTCTTGCCGAAATTCATCCCGGGAGAATTTAATAACATCGATTCCGGTTACGATGAGTTTCATATGATACGTGCAGTTGGAGGAGGAGTCAACAATATCGACAGCAACAACATCACAGGAAATAAAGTTTTCGAAAAGTCTAAAGAAGGATTTTACAAATTAGATATAATAGATATCTAATTTGTAAAATAATATAATAGAATATATAATAGAAGCTGGGAAAACCATTGCTGAAAAGGCTCAGAACCGATTACTTCACAGAGGTCAAAGAAGCAAGAAGAAGAAAACGAATACAAAAAAGCACAAGAGAGATGACATTTTTGCTGAGGATATGATGTCAGAGTTAGATCTTTTTTCCCACCCTCGTGTCAACATGTGTGTGGAAAGAAGTTCTTATGTCACCTACCAACCAATATCCAGTACTGACAGTGGAGCAATTGGAATATTGGAATACCTAGTATGCAAAATTCCTGTGGAATTTTGCATATCAAGTACATCTGAAGAATACTTGAATTTGAAAAAATCATACCTACTCATTCGTGTGCGCATCACTGCTAATGATAATAAACCTATTGAAGATTCTTCAGTTGGTGTTGTGAACAATATTTTCCATTCCCTGTTCAGTCAAATTGACTTTTTTCTCCAAGATAAACTAGTGAATGTGGCATCAGACACGTATCCTTACAGGGCTTATATTGAAAACCTACTAAATTATGACAGAGATGATAAAAACAGTCAGCTGACAAATGAACTATTTGTTAAAGATGATGTGGCTAATGTTAGTGATATGTTTACCAAAAGTGAATGTGGGGTGTTTTTCGATTCCCAAGGGTATGTCAGATGCCACACGAGACGATCTCTATCTAGATGAAATACCGTCTAGATTAATTATTGGACTGGTCGCTAGTGATGGATTTAATGGCACTTTCAATAGAAATCCATTTAATTTTCATCATTTCAATCTGAATTTTTTTGTGGTGACAGCTGACGGTATTCAGTATCCCTCGCAACTTTTGACTCCGAACTTCAAAGAAAGGCATTACAGCAGATGTTATATGTCACTGTTCACATCGCTAGGCAAATGGAACAGAGACTGTGGTAATGATATTTCTTATAAGAAATATGTAAAGGGAAACGTTCTCTATGGATTTGACTTATGGGCAGATCAAAATGCAGTTGCCCCCTATGTCAGCTTGTTAAAGAGGAGGTGTGCGATTCGAAGTTAAATTTGCTCAACCTCTTCCTGAAAACATCACAGTGGTTCTTTATTCAGAATTTGAGTGTACGTTATCGATAACAAAGGATCGTTCTGTGTTACTGGTCTTTGAACACTGAACAATTAGTACGCATATTAGAGTTAGAACCCACCGCAAGAAAAGTGGGTTTAGGAGTTTGTGTTCGTGATGAATTGAGGCAAAATCCGATCAGACAACAACAGTCGATGTTCGTCGTGAACACAGACTCGACCCGGTTGCCAGGGCAACATTGGCAAGCAATCTATATTAAAGACAAACACGGCGATTTTTTCGATAGATTCGGTTGTCCACCCGAAAACGATATTTTGTTAACTTTCTGAATATCAACACTAATAAATGGCATTATAATTCTGTAGCTGTACAAGCTAAGGAATCTGTCGCATATGATTTGCACTGTATATATTTTTTAATATTGAGATGTCGTGGTCTTTCTATGCAAAATATTAGCAAATGTTATTCTAAGGATTTGTGGTTAAATGATATTGTATTAACTTATTCTGTTACAGATCATTTACTGAAAAGAAAAAATAATTTTAAAAAAATTGTTTTTTTTTTTTCACTTACCATTTTTTCCACACCAGTTACTTATTCCCACGCAGCGTTCGAGGAGATAAAAAGACGAAGTTGCTATTGGTTCTTCGAGCTTTCCTGCCTGCTGGGAGTTGACTGGAAACATTTTGCTCACTGGGAGTGGTTGATGCTGATGGTTGACGGGAATGGTTCTGGGTATTCAGTTTGTTCAGTGAAGGTTCTGGATGTGGTAGTCTATGTTCCGGTTGCTCACCTTTTGTGTGAGCCAATTGGCTTTTCAAACCTAAATACTTTTGCAGAACATTTAAATATGCTTTTACTTTTTCATCTGCATGTTTATATCTTATTTTTAAAATGACACTCATTTCATCATCTAGTGTGTACAGTTCATGCCCCTATGGTGATTTTAGGAGTAAAATTTTTAAATATATGATTCATTTCCTAATAAGTGAACTCAATAAATGAACAATGATACTGCCTAATAATGGGAACAGTACTCTCCTATGCTGTAAAACCAATTTTTTTCTTGTAATGAAGGGAAGCGATTTGTTGCTTATTGCTCTTATAATTTTTGTCCCTTCGTAGGCGCGACTTCTGTTTATGTTTTAATAGAATATTTCCAGATAAAATATTTTTGCAGATTTCACCGAGTGTGGTGATTTGGTTGGAAGTGCAGTGTTTTAAAGCATCATTTGCTTGTTTGGGAGAGGAATGAGATAAGTACTTGATGAGATATTCATAGCGTTTGAGTCTATCAGCCATTCAGGGATAAACACTGTTGGGTTTTTCATCTGGCAAAATCCGTGACCTTAAGGGTAAAATATCAGGTATTTCATGTCTAAAGTTTAAAACTAAATATGAGTGGGGTTCGCGTGTTGCATCTTTATAAATCTGAACTAACACGTTCGTTTGTCCTGGAAATATTTGAGAAGTTAAATGAGTAAACTGGAAAGCATCTCAGGGATTTTTAAAAGCAATAACATAATTGCTACTGAGTGAAATTGTCTGAAAATTTGTACCTTTACAGAATAAATTTTGTTTCAGTAGAATGACACTGAGGTTACGGTGATGTGAACGTTTTATGAAAACATCAGCTATTTCGGTACTGCCCTTAGCCTGTTGAACCAAATCATCGATTATGAGTAAATTTCTCACATTAGAATCAAATTCAGGTAACTTCAAACCATTCACAAATTCTATGTTGGTAAATTTTTTTAAATTTATCCTGATTTTCACTGTAACAATAAATGGTTCGCTCTGGTGGTGGTTTAATTAGTTGATTACAATGTTCTATGAGAGACAACACGAATGTTGTTTTTCCTGACTGAGTAGCTCCTGAAATAATGCATGTAAATGGATGTATGAATATAGCGAGAATGATAACATAATTAGATTGTGATTATTTTTATATAATCAGAGATCATTTAAAAACAGGTAGATACTTGTTTTAATATAAACAGATATCCCCATCAAGTTGATTTTTTTATCACATTCACCATGTAATCAGCCGAATACGAATTTTTTCTGTTTAAATTCCAAGGGGGAAAAAAGCTATTGTGGAATAATAGTAACAATAAGAGTGATGTGAAAACTGCACAGGAGAAGGGCAACACTGCAAATTATCTCATGTTGGGAAACAATCATGGATTTTTACCTACCAGGTAGAATGTTGCTTAGTATTCTGGCATCTTTTGCTTATGGGGTATGTGAATGTAAGGAATTATCCTTTAAAATACCCGTAGGGAAAAGTGAATGTGTATGTTGACACTATGCACTTCACAAAAGTATCCAAATTTTTTTGTTATGGAGCTTGTTTTGAGTTGACAGCTCCATTTGTCTCTATGGACAGAAAATGATACAGCAATTTGGATGTTTTGTGGCTCATCTACTGCTGCTATCATAGATTCCAGAATAATCTCAGTGGCTGTGCGAGAAGAGTCCTTTCCTACGTTTTTCTGTAGGAAAAAGATTTGGAGCCTGTGGTAAAAAAAACTCAACTATAAATTCACCATCGACTTCGTCACCTAGCTTCCCAAGATAGTGAACAGAGGATGGTGAGTATTCTCCTTGTTTTTCACTGAAAATGACAGATTCGGTATCTGTGTATAAAAGCCATCTTTGCAAAGGTTCCATGACCTCATATAACTTTATTCTATCGTAGGCAGCTAAAAATGAGGAAATAGCAGCATTCCCTTTCCTATTTTCAGGCTCAGTGCCTTCAATAGGAGAGTAGGCAACCATCATTTGCTCTTCTGAAACTAACCTGGCATCTTGGATAACTTTACTGTTATCTAAAAAAAGTTCTATGAGGTCTTCATAAGAGGAAATCACCTGGGTCTGAGTTCTTAACATTTTCATACCAAGCCTTTCCCATTTGGAATTCAAACAAAGCTTAGCAAGTGAACGTTTACCAGAATTTTTACTGTGTTCACTATTTAACACAACGCTTTCCCTTTGCAAAGACTCATCCACATAAGACTGTCGGTTTTGACCTTCAGGCCATCCAGATGCTTTCTGTTTCAGCTTGAGAAAGGTATCAATGTAGTGAGCAAAGACGTTTTCTTCACCTTCAAATTTTTAAGAAAATGTCACCTCATAAAATTCTAAAACAATATAACAATGAGCACGTGCTACATCTAATTCTGCAGTGCATCAAAAACCTGTAAGAGATCGTTCCGTATGAGATCATAATGGGGCTATTTCGGAAGCACAATTTCAACAAAGGGGGGAAGATTAATTTTTTGTTCACTGTGATGGGCAAAGCCGGTAAAAAGAGATCAGTAGATGCTTCCACATTTACAAGGCAAATACCAAACTATATACCAGGAGAATAGAGAAATTAGCGAATAACTTCCCCTTCTGACTGAATGTTGTGATACATTTTGTAGCAGGCAGTTCTGCCACCATGTAGAGCACTATAAGGTAAAATTGGATCAATAATATTATGAGCAGCAATAAAGTTTTTCAAGGCTATGTTTTCAGATATTTCTGTATTAAATTGGCATTCCCAAATTGAGGTCACATCGAACCCTTTGCTACGAAAATAGTTTTCGCGATCCTTTGATCAAAAAGGGTGATCCTGTTCGTGTTTCTGAATGGTTGGTAAGTATTTGGTCTATAACATTTCTGACAGCCATGGTAGAAGCAACCGAAGTATTCATATAAAATGCTTAGATATATTTCTGATCGACAAAATGAAGTCCGATACGGACTTCCCCCACAGAACGTGCATGTTGTATGGTTATGTTGTTCTGTTATCCTTGCCATTTGAGCCAAGCCAAAGCCTTTCGACTTAACACATTTGTCCCCCTGTAACCCCGTGCATGAAGTGTGGCCAAAATGTTAGGTTTTAAGACGTTCTGGAGAAATATTGTCAAACATACGTCTGCAATTGTAATGTCATGGAGAAACGGATCGATCTGGGTGAACTGTATGAAGAGAGTGTGAAAACTGTTGCAGCAGTCATGAAAAATATGCACGTCATCCTTTGTACAAGCCAGAAGTTCCATTTTCAAACAGTATTCACTGTCTAGCCAATTTTCGTACCAAGTCTCGAACTCTGTATGATTTTTTGTTCATAAATTCCGGTTAGGAATATGATTTTTCGGGGATGACTCCAAGATAATCCAGAGAATCGGATGTGTGAAATTACGAGGAAAGAAACCCTTACGAACTTCTATGGGATCGAACATGTTTGGTAGTTTCCTAAGAGCAACACTTATGTAGGAAAAACTGTCAAGAAATATGATGTTTAATGGGTTATAATAGATAGCTTTGATCTGTCAAACACTACACTGGGTTGAAAATTTTTTGAAAAAAGATATTCCAAAATAAAATACCCATCAAACTCACAAAAATTGTCTGCAATCACACGAATATTTTCATATTATGGCTTGACAGTCTGAAGGATCCTCTCATCTTGTCCCCGTTTCATGATATCCTTGACAGAAAACAACT
Source organism: Typopeltis vanoorti (assembly GCF_054136105.1). NCBI lineage: Eukaryota > Metazoa > Arthropoda > Arachnida > Uropygi > Thelyphonidae > Typopeltis > Typopeltis vanoorti. The sequence goes on from NC_143566.1 coordinate 89,438,944, forward strand.
CATCTAGAAACTGACCCACATAGTTTTCACCCGAGAACTTGAGTTCATGACTACAAAAACCAGCTATACATAATACTGGAACATGACGATGATTTTTAGAAATAGTTTCTTTCTCAAAATAAATCACATAAACCTGTTTATTTGAGACCTCTGATTTTTACACAAAACACACCTGTTTTGGGTACTTTTTGCAATTGTTCAGGTGGACAGACGTGGCTTTTATCTTTAGAGAAAGTAGCCAAACACTGTCCACAACCATGGAATTTCAACAAATATTATTTTATATGTGCAAATTTAGACATTTGTTACTGTAGAAAAATCTATTCCATGGCGTGCACAAAAGAAGGTCCTACAGACTATGACTGGCATTTGTGCGACACCAGATGCACACATTTTTACATTTATGCATTTGCAATTCGATTGGCTTTTTGAAATGTTTTTATGCAAGTGGGGCAATAAGAGTTATTTCCAAACAGAGGTGGCACGCTATGCATAATGAGAGTCGCCGTGTAAAAGACAGTTCTGCTTATTTTAATTTGGACTCTGACACACCACAGAATAATTAGCATCTGCCAAAAAAATTACAAATTGGTAATCTGAGTCAAATGCATTTGAAAGAGATCAGCCTCTGGAATGCTACAAGAACCAAGCTGAACCCCTTCAATTTTGTACAGAGTTAAATCCCTCTTTGTTTTTATCTTTTTACAATCTAATCGCACTTCTCTGTATGCTTTGGCATCATCAGGAATGAATCACCAAGAACAAGTGCTCGGGCCATGCAAAGAATGTCTTTGTTAGAAATTTCCACAACAGTTTTTTTTTTTCAGAAAGTCATCCTGGCTAAGTAGCATTCTTCTTTATATATATATATATATATATATATATATATATATATATAATGACTTATGGGTTTTCATTTAACACAAAACATTTGGAAATATTTTCATGAAAATGTTTCTTTTTTCTTTTCTTTTTTTCCCCCCATTGGAAAATCACCTTATAACATTACATTAGTAACTTTGACAAAAATCGCTAATATACTCACTAATGTATATACCCTATAATTAATTTATGAAAAATGTTCAGTATTAGAATTTGAATCTCTGTTACGAAAACATATGAACATTGGTTATTTGAAATTACAAATAAAAATCAACTTATGTTAACACAAATAATCCCCATTTGTTATATTAATCTACACAAAGAGAAATAACTTACTTTTTCTCCAGAATGACTCATATTGGAAATGACTTCTGAATGCAAAAATAGATATTCCAAATATTATAATCCAGCACAATAACCAATCTCCGAAACCATAACAGTATATCTATACAGGATCATAACCAATGGAAAACCAATCATGAGAACACGTGACATCCAATAACCATCGTTCTCACCACTCATATGAGATCAAATTTGAAACCTTGCTAGCTAATGGAAACAAACCCTATCTACTCGTAAACAAGAACTGATAATAACCTCTTTAGTAGCCATGTATCATTTGAAGTGACCATGGGTCATCACAGACAGCCACCACTAAAATTGGAAATGAGAGATAACACTATATTTAAATTTCTAAATTATTGGAAGTTGGTAACAGAATTCAGATAGTGCATAATAACAGAGTTAATATTTAATGAAATATAATAATAAAAACTATTTATTTATTTATGGTGGCAAAAGAAGCAACGTAATTACAATGAAGAAAAAGAAAAATGAATATCTACAGTGGGGGAAAAATACAAATTATCAGCACACAACTGGGTTAAATGAAATGTAACCCTTAATTATAATACAGTAACAATTCCCACATTCACAAATGAAGAAAGTTTTGCAGAAGAGTGTCAAAAGACACGTCCACAACTGTTGGGAAACTTAGGCATTTCCGCAGTTGGTACCAGCATACCCTTTGAACAAGACTGTGAGATAGGATGTCATTAATTATATAGAAAGTGACTAATCTAAAAATTCCCACAGTCAGAAAGGAATGAAATACATGTATGGGAAATTTGTGTATTCCATACTCTAAACATCACAAACTGATGTCAATAACAGATGGGTGTCACCCTGGGAAATTATAAGGATTATATATCTCTAGAAATGGAGCTGTAAAGAACAAGAGTTAATAAGTTTTCTTTGCATGTGAAAATAAAGAACCATTGCAAAAACTTTTAATGGCCTGGTTAAAATTACAAAAATACAAAAAATTCAAGAAGACAGTAAATGTAGATTGTGCAAAGAAAAGGAAGATACGGTAGACCAAATTATAAGTGGTTGCAGCAAAATCGCACAATTTGAGCACCATAAAAGGCATGATAATGTAGCTAAGATAATCCACTGGCATTTATGTAAAAAGTATGGGTTTGAAGTATCTAAAGACTATTGGAAAGATAAAGTTCACCAGAAATGACAGAAAACACCTGATATCACAGTGGCTGTAAAAAGTGAAAACAAAAGTGTTAAGTTTACCGAAATATCAGTACCAGGAGATAGTCGGATTAAAAACAAAGAAAATGAAAAAATTACAAAATATCGCGATTTCCAAATCGAAGTTGAACGAATCTCACAAAAGAAAACAAAAGTTGTTCCCATAATAATAGGTGCTTTAGGCGCCATCCCTAAAACATCGAAAAAACATCTAGAAGCACTCCAGTGAGATGGATTAAACATTGGGCGGCTGCAAAAGGCTGCTTTGTTTGGCACAGCTTTCATTTTCAGAAAGTATTTCCACAACTCATAGGCCCTTGGGTAGGGCTCGAATTAGTGGAATATAACCAGCCTTTTCTTAAGACTGAGAAAGAAAATCAAGCTTTCATGAATATTATATATATATATATATATATATATATATATATATTAGGATAATATATATATTATCCTAATATACAATATACCCAAGTTAAAAATTTATTCCCATATATATATATATATATATATATATATATTGCTTTGTTTTTTTTTGAAATCACAGTGAACTCACATACACTCTATTTGTTTATTTATTTGCTCAGTTATTCTCTTTAGAATTGTAAAAAAGATAACAGTAAGAAAAACTGTTTTGGGGGGAACAATGATAATGTATATTAATTATTCTGAAAAGGTCTAAATGCAGGTATAATATTTCTTGACTAAACTAAAAATTCCCATATTTATTTTTTGATCTTTAAGATATTAAATTATAGGTAAATCAAAATATTCAGATGAGTTATGTATATATTCACCTTCAAATTTTTGAGGAAAATGTTATCTCATAAAATTCTAAAACTTCATAACTGGGAGCACGTGCTTATTCTAATTCTGGAGTGCACAAAAAACCTGTAAAAGATCAGTTCACATGAGAGCATAATGGGGCCATTTTGGAAGCACGTTACCCACAAAGGGGGAAGATTAACTTTTCGTTCACGGTGATGCGCAAAACCAGGAAAAATAGATCGGCAGGTGCTTCCATTTTTGCATGGCAAATATGAAAGTATACCCAGGAGAATAGTCGAAATTATTGATAATAACTTCGGGAGGCCCCATAGGATATACCTGGTATTTCATTACCCATGGATAAAGGCTACTGAAGTTCAAATAACAAATAACTTCCCCTTCTGACTGAATTTTGTGATACATTTTGTAGCAGTCGGTTCTGCTGCCATGCAGAGCACTATGAGGTAAAATGGGATCTGGAATATTAAGATCAGCAGTAAGGTTTTTCAAGGCTGTATTTTGAGAATATCTGTATTAAATTGACATTCCCAAATTGAGATCACATCGAATCCTTTGCTATGAAAATAGATGTCATGATCCTTCATTTGCTCAAAAAGGGAAATCATGTCTGTATTTCTATGGTTGGAATGTACTTGTTCTATAGCATTCCTGACAACCATGGTAGAAGCAACCGTAGTATTAATATGAAAAGCTTTCACATTTCCCATCGACAAAATAAGATCCGATGTGGATTTCACCCCATAGAAAGTGCATGTTGTATTATTATGTTGTTCTGTTGTTCTTGCCATTTGAGCCAGAGAAATGTATCGAGCTGAGAGAGCTGTATGAAGAGAGTGCAATAAGTGTTGCAACTATGAAATGGAGCTATAAGGAACAAGAGTTAATAAGTTTTATTTGCATGTGAAAATAAAGAACTATTGCAAAAACTTTAATGACTGGGTTTATATTAGTGCTAATACTTGCAAGCTGTAAAGATTGGATTGTCGTATGGGAAACATTATCAAATCACATAAAGTTAGACCATATACATATTATTTGTTTTTGAAGTCACAGTGAACTCACATACACTTTACTTGTTTTTTTTTTTATTTGCTCAGTTATTCTGTTTAGAATTGTAAAAAAGAACAGTAAGAAAAGCTGTGTGTGTGTATGTCTGTGAGGTGCAACAATGATAGCCTATATTAATTTTTCAGAAAAGATCTAAATGATGGCATCATCTTTCTTGACTCTAAACTAAAAATTCCCATATTTATATTTTGATCTTTAAGATCCTAAATTACAGACAAATCAAAATATTAGGATGAGTAATGTATATGAGTTATGTATATATTTTCCTTCAAATATTTGAGAAAAATGACACACCGCTTAAAATTCTAAAACTTTATAACCGCGAGCATGTGGTAAATCTATTTCTGGACTGCACCAAAAACTTATAAAGATCAGTCCATATGAGAGCATAATGGGGCCATTTCAGAAGCACTTTTGTTCAGAATTTTGAACAAATATTATTTTGTGTGCAAATTCAGACATTCGTTGTTGTAGAAAAATCTATTGCATGACTTGCACAAAAGAAGGTCCCACACACTGTGACTGGTCTTTGTGCGACAGCATATGCACACATTTTTCATCTATGCATTTGCAATTTGATAGATTGTTTGAATGTTTTCAAACAACTGGGGTAATAATAGTTATCCCCAAACAGAGCTGGCATACACAAAATCATAACGCTGTTGGTGATATAAAAGACGGATCTCTTTACTTGCATTGGTTCCCGAAACACCACAGAAAAATCAGCATCTGCCAAAAAAATTACGATTTGGTATTCCAGAGTCAAATGCTTCTGGAATACTGCAAGAAATGAGCAGAACCCCTGCAATTTTGTGGAGAATTAAAGCCCTCTTTGTTTGTATCTATTTACAATCTAACCGCACTTGGCTGTATGTTTGGGTATCATCACTGTGTGCAGAAACACCCAGAACAAGTGCTCAGGCAATCCAAAGATTGTCTTTGTTGGTAATTTCCACAATAGCTTTTTTATTTTCACAAATTCATCCAGGCTAAGCAGTGTTCTTCTTTTTACATTGGTTCTTCCACCACCATTGTTATTTATATTGATAAGTATAACATCAATAACAAGATCATTTGCCAAAAGAAATGCACATTTCAATTGAGCAACAGCATAAAATGCATCAACTATCCTCTGGATAATTAATTCAGAAAGCAACATGAATGGTAAGTTAATATTGCTTTCTAAACTGGATGCTCTAATGCCCAACCGAACGTGAGAAAAAGTTCCTAAACTCGATAAACGCTGAATAATCTCATTAAGCTTTTTTTACTAAATAGCTTAAGGAAATTACACGTGCTAGGATTTAGATACAAATAAATTTTAATACACTTCCAATGTTACGGCAACGTTATGGTGCCATTTTCACAGGAACTTAAAAACAAGAAACGTGCATGCAAGCCCAACAAACAGTAAGTGAGGACGAAGCAGGAAGCTATTCTTTCTCCAAAAAGTCCTGATGGTGCCCCACTAGTGGGCAATGTTGGTATTCTTGGGTGATTGGTCTGAAGGTCTTCTGATTTTGGTTTCCCAAATTTGGGGCAGTCTGATGAAACCAAATTTGTTGAAGTTTGGATTGTTTCTTAGGGCTGAGGCTGATTCCATTAAAAGTCTTTAGTATTTGAATTTACTACAGTGTATCATCGTGGCTATCTATCTCCTTATTCTATGGCAGGTATCCAGCACATGGTCTGCAAAGCCAGAGTGCCTGTATTGGTGTAACCGGATGTAGTCCTTGTGTTCTGAAATTCTGATATTAGCTCTCCTGCCTGTTTTGCCAAAGTAGGACAAGATACAGCTGCAAGGGACCTGGTATACACCAGGTAGGTCCGGGGGGGGGGGATTGACCTTTAGTAGAGCAGATAAGGGATGCCAATTTTTTATATGGTCTGTAACAAGATGTTAAGTCATTTTTTTTACGATTTTTGTAATTTTTTCCCAGGTACCTTGGATATAGGGTATGGTGATGGATTTAGAGTAATCCTTGTTGTGGGGGTTGTGGTTTATTGGTTTGAATATTTTGGGGGGGACTAGCCATTGGCTGAGAAAGTGTTAAGAAGGTTGTTTAGTTCTGTGGTTAGAGCATTGTCATTTGAACAGATAAGTTTAGCCCTGTTGTGTAGTGTCTTAATGACTCCATATTGTTGTGAGGGGGATTGTTGGTGAATGTATCTGTCTGTGTGGATGGGTTTTCTATTGACTGAAAAACTAAAGTTCCATCAGGCTGGCGAGTGACTAGTGTGTCTAAGAAAGGAAGGCAGTTGTTTTTTTCTTCTTCTAGGGTGAATTTTATTCTGAGGTGTTGGTTGTTTAAGTGTGTTAGGAAAGAGAGGAGTGCGTCAGAGCCATGTGGCCAAATTGCGAACACATCATCAACATAGCGAAGCCAAATGGTTGGTTTTTGTGGGGCAGAGTTTAAGGCTTTCTCTTCAAAAGTCTCCATATAAAAGTTGGCCAAGGGTCGGGGAGAGTGGAGAACCCATTGCTGTCCATGCTATTTGTTTGTGGAATTATCCTTGCCAAACAAAATAGCCTGAGTTCATTGTGAACTGAAATAGGGCTGTGATATTGGGAGGAAATTTAGCTTGGATTAGCTCTAAAGTTTCCTTGAGTGAGACATTTGTGAATAAGGAGGAGACATCAAAACTGACCATTAAGTCGTTGAAAGTTTATCATCTTTCTCTAAATCCAGAGTAATTTATTAAAAAAGGGTGGTACACCAATTGGCAACTCCTATAGGTAGAGATGACCTGCTAATGCTTCTGCCTGATATCTCCACTTGGGCCTGGCTCCCACTGAGGAGACCTCAATAAAGGTCGAAACTAGTCTGGGTAGTGGCCCTTCCCTTAATGCATTACATTAGACATATCCGCACTACTTGATCATTTCAGTAGCACAATTTTACTAAACATCAGCACTCAAAATCTTTCCCAAAAACCCTAACAGGCAAAAAAATAATAATAAAAAAATGACTTTTGGACATTTCACTTAACACGAAACAGTTTGAAGTATTTTCATGAACATGTTTTAATTTCCATTGCAAAACCACCTTATAAACTTATATATTAAAAACTTAGACATTAAAAAAAAATACTTTCTAGATTTCAGATAAATGTTACTCATCATAAAATGTTTTTGCTATTTCGACACTGCAATGATTTCACTAACACAATTTGCTAAACATCATCCCTCAAAATCAGACATTAAAAAAAAGTTTTCTAGATTTCAGATGAATGTTACTCATCATAATGTGTTTTTGCAGTTTTGACACTATGCGATGCTTTCACTAACACAATTTTACTAAATTACCACCCTCAATATCTTTTCCCAATCAATAACAACCAATATATATATATATGTATATATATATATTTTTAATTTTCCATTGCAAAAACCACCTTATAACCTTATAGACAAATTCGTTAATGTAGTCACTAAAAATTACTTTCTAGATTTCAGAAGTCTCTTTTAGAAAATAAAAAAATTAGCTTACATTTTCTCCAGAAAAACTCATTTTGGAACTACGAACTTCTGAATGCATACAGACATTCCAAATACTTGAAAGACAACGGGAAGCACTGAACCCATCAGTCTATTTATAAAAAATCAGAACCAATGGAAAACCAATAACGACAACATGTGACATCTAATAACTTAGTTCTCATCAATCACATGAGGTCAAATTGCAAACCTTTGTTACCAAACCCTAGTGTAAACAATTCCTGTATCACCTTGAAAACATTTAGTCACATCAGAAATCATGAGTAATACACAACCCTGGGAAAATTTTACCTTTGAAGAAACCGTGACACATCTATGAAAGGAAGTTATTATTTATTTACAAATGTCTAAACTAATGTTCCCACGGTCTGAACGAGGACTGAAAACAAATGACTGGATATGAGTCACTCAGTTATCTACAAACAAGTCTAATGAAAATTAACAGTGTGGGAAAATAATTCACAAATGCTTCTAACTTACATTTTCTCCAGAAAAATTTTCTGCAAATTTGTCGGATCTTAGTTAGGAAAAGACATGTTGAGTTAATGGGAAATTGTTGCCTCTACTGTAAAACTCATGTGAATGATAAAATCATTTAGTCACCATGGGAAGTGAAAGAGGACACAGTGTTTTGAAAAACTTCAAAACACTGAAAAACTGTTTTGAAAACTAAGACAGGAAGACTTACCTTCAAGAAAGACTAATGAAAATATAAACACTATGGGGAAAAATAGTTAACTGATTTTAAAGTAAAATAGAGAGAAAAAATTACGAGTTTTAATAACAAATCTACCAAAATTCCAAAACAGGAAATCGCTAGTAACGTCAACAATATGATATCATTGGGGATAGATAGGTTTGGAAAAACATAGTATGAAAACCATGGGAAGGAATTAATGAACAGAACCAAATGGCAGGCAATCGAAAGGATGTAGTCAACTAGATTTTCAGGTTATTTACAGAAATATTGTTCTGTGTGAGCGTTTGTGTTGTGCTGTGGATATAAAATTCAACTATTTTGGAATATTCGCATTTGGAAGAGCCATTCTGGAAAGACTGTAAGTAATTTAAATTTTCATTAGAATTTCTAGAAAGAATTCTCATAATCATTAGAATATGAATATAGAATAAAATATGTATGAGATATGGGAAAAAAGTGTGTGTTTGAGGGACCAGCATATAACTAAATTATTCAGAAAAGCCTAAACGTTGTCGCCACTAGACTCTACTAACAATTCCCATAGTTTTTTAACAGGAAAGAAATGCCCCAAACTGTACTGGAAAATTAGTACTGCCTTCTATAGACAACCAACACCAAACTTGATGACAATGACGGATGTTTGTCTCTCTGGGAAACTCAAAACCATCGCCCACAATTTCGTAGGCAAACCAAAACACTATGTGATATCACAGAGAGACATATGTTCCCCAGAAATTTCCAAACACATAACGTCATGACTCACCCACAATGCGTACGCGAACCCAACACACCACGTGATGTCCCTGACAGAAGGGGGCTCCCAGCAAAATTCCAAACTTTATCTTATCACTATCCATCACCCATAATGCCATATGCAAACCATTTACTTATCTACAACTCATAACAACATACATCCACGACACGGATGTCACTTCCCCTTTCACCCTACCCCTATTTTGTTTATAGAGTCCCACCAATCACACCACGAATCCTTATCCACTAATAATATCTTCCTTTTCCATTCAAAACAATAACGTCACTTATTTACAACTAACAAATTACGTCACTGATTCACAACTAGCAAATTATGTCACTTATCTTCATCTGAAAACAACATACAAACACATCACAATTCCTTGTCTTATCTTGATCTTGATCTTAGAAGTGTCCCACCAATCACGAATCCTTATCCACTAATATATTTTGCTTTTCCATTCAAAACAATAACGTCATTTATTTACAACTAACAAATGACATCACTTATCTACATCTGATAATAATAAACATTCATGTCACGATTCCTTATCTTATCTTGATCTTCATCGAGTCAGAAGTGCCCCACCAATCATAACACAAATCCTTATCTCTACCATCGCCCATAATTCCATATGTGAACCAAAACACAAGAACTGAAGCCATTGACACATATGCCCCAGGGAAATTCCAAACTCATGACGTCACACACAGAATGACGTCATCTTCTTATCAACCAATGACGTTACGATTCCTTATCTTATCTTAATCTTGATCTTGTCAGAAGTGCCTACCCTACTACTCGCCTTCGTTAAGAGTGTATTTGATTTTTAGCAGTAAGTGAGGTTTCGGTTTCCTGAAAGATTGCAATCATCGTGAAGACATTCCATTATCTCAAAAGCCATTGATAGGATGGATAAACGTGGGCAGTCACTAATTAATGGATTTATGGGAAGTATTTTACAAAAAATGTACTGTATATTTTTAAAAAAATATTTAACACTTCTCCTAAAGATTTCCTGAAATGGTTGTTGACAGAGGTAAAATCTTAATTTGTCCCTTCTCTGATTTTCTAAAATACTTTAAATTCCTTTATTTTTCTGAAACCAACGTTCTTTAGTATATGAAGACATTTTGAGTTGTTTCTTAGTCTTTCTTCCCTTTGTAGCGGAATAATATTATCTGTTCCATTAATGATAACATCTGAATTTCATTCCATAGGAACTTATACATAAACCTGAAGTGTTAACGAAAGTCTACTTTTTTTTGAAAATCCAAGATTACAATGAATAGTATCGTAAGGAGCAATGCAGCGAATATTGTTACGATTCACAAATATCAGCAGGTTGATGTTATATGATTTCTGTGTACTTAGTAATAAGAAATTGGATGAATATTGTGGAGAATGATATTTTACCTGTGGTTCTTTGGTAACAGCCACTGTGCGTAACCTTCATGTTAAAATCGGCAAGTTATTAACCGAGACACTGAGAAAGTGTCCTGTGTTTCTACTGTTTTTAATGTTGTCGCACTCTGAATATGACTTATTATTAAGAAAGACAATGAACTTACTAACAGCTCAGAATACTTATCTGAAATATCTGTGTTTATTATTACTTATTTCATCAACTTTATTCATCCATATTTTGGTCTCAATATGCTCATTTTTGAAGTTTCTCTTGATAGAAGTTTCTGTTGCCCAATATTTACCAAAGAGAAATGACAGAAATAAGAGAGAAAAATCCCATGATTGAAATGAATAGGTTTTTTCTTGGGAGGAGAAAGAAGAAACGGATTCTCCAAACCCACTACGGTTTTTCGTCGTCATTTTTCTCTCTTCAGTTGTCTTCCGCCTTAATCTATCAATATCATGTGAACAAAAATGCTGGCGCAAAATGGGATCCACTCTGAGATGCACTCATAAATAAAGATGATGCTTTCCACATATAACAGCCATATTAAATCACTTACAGAAAATTAGAGTATGTCGGTACTAAAGGTGAATCTTAACTCTTTTCTTGATGTTTCTTTGTGTCTCATGCATTGTGAGTCGTCCTACTCTTCCTCTCTCTCTCTCCTAAATTTTTGTCTCACCTAGTAGGCTGAAGTTCCATCCTGCCTGGTTAGTATGGGATGCATTTGAAAAAAAACCTATCGGATTTGTGGAAAAGGCCTCTGCAGCTCTACACTTTTTCTTGCAGTGACTTTACTCCAAAATCCTAATATGGTGGTGCCTTATGATAAATCTCACGCGTTCATCGACTCTCGCGCAAAATTGGCAGCCGCATTCAGATCTTAGGAAGAGGATCCTGTTCAAGAAGTATATGACGTTGTCCAACACAAGCCAGTGGTATCAATGAGAAATACAGAAGATATGGATGAACCTTAGAGGTGAACTTTGCATAGACACAGGGAACGTACAGGGGCTGCAGATGTGTACCATGATATTGTCTGTAAAGAGATGGAATGGTATAGAAATGACATCATGCTAATTACACAAACCAGGTGGAATGGAGAAAACCATTTTAGAAGACAGGATGGCGAACTATTTATTTGTTCAGGAGGTGACTCAAAGCATCACAGGGAAGCTTTGGTACTGAGGAAATATCAGGCAAGAAATCTTAGATATAATTCCATTAATGACGGGATACTTTTTATTATTAGACTTAAGTCTCAATGTACCAATATGTCAATCGTGGTTGTTTTTTCTCCCCACACAGACAGCCGTGATGAAGAGAGAGTGGATTTCTATGAAAACCTACAGATTGTTTTGAACTGTCTGCAAAGGAGAGATACTTTACATATTAGGGTTCTACAATGCAAAAGTAGGAAAGAGTATGATATTAGATCCTAGTGTAGCAGCACTGTTCTGGGAGAATCAATACTAGTGGAGAAAGATTGTTGGAATTTTCCCATGCTATCAGAGTAGTCTTTACCCATACCTACTCCCAGAAACACCCAAGACGCATCTATGCTTGGACATCTAATATTTATAGGTCAAGTACTAGACTGATTGCATCCTGGCACTCTACTGTTGAACGACGAGTATTTTTGATGTGCATACTTGTCCGGAAACAGACTGTCAGCTAGTAAGAGCCAAAATAAGACTGAGACTTCGGAACTTCCAAGTCAGATCAGTCCCACTTGCTTGGCTGTCAAAGTAATCCTTAGTCGGTTCACAGAAGAAATATTAAGACAATTGGATGTTCTTTTGGAAAATAGTGAAAAACACATCCGAAATGCTCTTGGAAGGAATCAAAATTATGATACAGGATACAGGAAAGTATCTACGCCCAGATGAGCAAAAGACCCATCGTAACAGATTCATCATGGTATCTGATTGAAAGGAAACGTCTAAAGAAACAGAACCAAAGAATTATTATTCTAACAGATGTGAAAAGGTAGTTTCAGATGAGGAGGCACAAATATAAAAGGATGTTTCGTTTAGATGGTGAAGTTTAGGCAAACTGTTAAGCCCAGATTGAACGTCATCAGTGACAGGAATGTAGCAATACTAATAGAAGACATGGAAATTAAAAGCAGATGGAAAGAATACTGTGAAGAACTGTACAGCAGAGAGAATAAGAAAAATTTGGAGGAGCCTTCTTACCAAGAAACTTTCGATTTGGAACTTCATCCACTTAGGCATGAGGTTATTAATCATCTTAACAATAAGGGCCCCGGGTGCAGATAAAATCTTAGCAGAAGTATTGAAGGCTACAGGGGATGGAAGGATAGAGAGTGTTTCATAGATTGATTCCAAGGAAAGGGAGATAGGATCGTGGCCCAGAGACTGGAAGAAGTCAATTTTCATACCACTACATAAGAAGGGAGATGTGGATTGCAAGAAATATAGAACTATTAGTTTGATATCTCGTGCAAGCAAAATTTTATTAATGATCGTTCTAAGTAGGTTTGAGGCCAAAATTAAGGCAGAGATTCCGGAGTAACAAGCCGTTTTTAGGAAAGGTAAGAGTACTGGAGATCAGATCCTTTGCCTTAGATAGATCATGGAAAAGTATAAAGAGTTTTAACTCCCTTTGGTTTGTAATGTGTTTCATGAATATTCCAAAGCTTTTGACTTTTGACTGTGATCAGCATGTGAAATTGTAGGAGGTAATGAAAACTATGGGTTTTCCTCATCTCATTCTAAGGTTTATAGCTAACTTGTACAGCGTGCAAAAATCCCATTGTAAGAACAGATAGGCAGGGGATGCCCATTTACTCCTCACATGTTTAGAGAACATGATAACATGATGTTATCTATGTTGATAATATCATGTTTAGAGCAATGGACGAAGTTAAGACAGAAATTAGGATAGATGGCAGATGAGTCAGCAATCTGAAGTATGCTGATGATGTAGTACTACTTTGTAATGGCAAGAGAAACAGGACAAATTCTTGGCATAGTTAATGAGATCAACAAAAACAGGGGACTTAAACTCATCCCCAGGAAGACAAAGATTTTGGTTCTAGGATATATAAAGAGTGAAGTTTCTGAGGAACAGTTATACCTTAACGGAGAAATAATTGAAGTCAACAAATTCGTCTCATTAATGTGAAGAATTGCTGTTCAGAAGACGTTAGAAGAAGATTAGGAATGGCTAAAGCAACAGTCAGAGACCTGTATATATGTTACTGTGGTGATCCACAGTAACAAAGCTGAGGTGTCTGAATGCAGTTTTTTTTTTCGACAACGATTTATGGATGTGAGGCTATAGGTTCAAATTCTCACATCCATCGAGTCTGACAGGAAAACGAATGCTGCTTTTGAGATGTGGTATCACAGGAGACTGTTGAAGATCTTTTATTATCTGAAAGGCGAACAAAAGGACGGGTGCTAGAAGAATTGTTAGAATTTTAAGACACTTTAAAGGTATTGACTGACTGAAGACAGCTGAAATACTTTGGACACATTGAGAAGCAGTAATGGAAAGTAAGTTCCTTGGATAAAAAGAAAGAGGCAGAACGTCAATGAAATCGATGAATGGACAGTATGTTTGGAGTGATTGGTCTTCAGAGAGTTGAAGGCTCGAGCAAAGCATACAACTCGATTACCTGGCGAAGACTGGTGGCACATCACCGAGGACCGTGGTTAGCATATGGCATTACATGATGTCCAATGAAGTTAAATGGATGATAGGACAGTATACGTTCCAATTCTTCCATCTTCCATTTATGTTATGATCGAACTAGCAAGTGATGCTAGGAAATTTTAACCGTGAGCTGATCCGATATTCTTTATTTGACGTGCATTGTTCAATTTATGTATTGTTGTCTATCAATATTGAATATCGTTTGGAAACAAAGATTTAAACAAAAGATGAGTTCAAAATCTGAAGAATGCTTAGACGTACGCTATCATAACCTTCATGTCGCTTCAGAATAAGAAAAAAAGTGAGTCATTTCTGGAAATATAACTAGTAATAATTAGTTTTTGCTAATTTAGATTATATTAAATTAATTTACTGAGATATTAAAATACGCGCTAACACAATATAATGTTTTGAATATTTAATTTAAATCATTTATAACTGCGCTAATATAAATTCCTTCATGAATAATAGAAGAATATGTGTGGATGAAGGCACGTTGAACATTCATTGCTAAGTAGCTTTCCAAGTAGCCTTGGAAAGCTTTACTAAATGATAATTGAGTTTATCGGGGATCACGATAGTACGGAACATAACGACCATCTTCTGTTCCTAGCTCTAATTGGAATTATTATCAGAAACAGAGTCAGATTTACGTCACGTTTTCTGAGCTGCGGAATTCCGATAATCATCTTTAAATTGTTTAAATGTTTGTCCCATATATTGTATATCGACGAATATCGTAATTTTTTTTCTGTTGCATTTTGTCTGACCTTTACTAATATTAATAAAGCATACTGTAATTACATATTGTAATTATTAACTGCATTTTATCTCATATTGTTTTGTGCTATGTGAAATGGAAACGCCATGGAGATCACAGAATAATCCCGACCTGGAAGATATCATAGAATCACAGAGTAGGTCCTCAGAGTGCTAAATTCGCTTGGTTGGAAAAAATCGCGTTCTCCTCCTTTTAACTACTAATTTACGAAATGCCTCTCTGCACGCAACACCAAAAGACAGCGGTTCAACGCGATTTGAAGAATATGAGTTTCCATGCTCGCGAACAGACCTCACATTAGGAACAACAATGTCAACCTTCGAATCGAGTGGTAGAAAGCTCACCAAGATTGAACTCAGGATCAGTGGAAGTTATCATACATGTGAAATCGTACTTCAGAATTTCGCAGTAAGACGGACGAGCCTGGCTATTTCGGATTCTATAATAAAGTCCCTGTACGAATGGGAAGAATACGAGTTATTTAAAAATGCTAAGTAATCTGCTTTTGAAGTGAAAAATCTATACATGCTAATCGTATCGCAAACCAGTTATTTAAATGAATTGAATGAAAATCATAATACCGCATGTGCGAATAGCTCAACATGATCATTGATCAAAAAGTAAATAAATAAAAATAAAATAAAAATAAAAACGGATAACGAAATCTTAAAGGCATCTTAAGATACCTCGCGACTTAACATAACCGGAAGTATCCCTTAGTACACTTTATAGAACTCATCAAAGACAATACAAAAGATCCCGTTGATCTCCTTGCTAGCCTTGACATCGTTAGTTCACCAACCTACCAGGAACAGAAACACTAAAACTGCTGCAAGACCACCTGTTTCCACCAGACAGCGTACATCTCTTTCAACATTGCATTAACAGCACTTTCTTCACATCCAAAAGGAATATTTTGAACAAAAGGAAGGATTATCAGCCGACCATTCCTCTTTCCTTTGATATCAAATGGATTCCAAGAATATTTTAAAGAAATAAAACCTTTCAGTGCCCAGAAACAGAAACTTAAATTTCGCTGTATTGACGATGTTTCTTCCTTTGACCGGAATCTATTACTCTCTTAGAAGGATTGGAACGATTGAAGTATCTGAACAGAACGTAATCTATTTCTAAGTTTAAAGGAAGTCAACAAATGATGGACGTTACTTACACAGCTCATTCCATCACTACTACCCAGAAAAAAACTGTTTAAATGATGAAAATTATAATAATACGAGGTACCACATGTGCGAATAACTCAACATGATCATTGATCCAAAAATAAATAAATAAATAAAATAAAATGAAAATAAAGAACGGATAAAGAAATCTTAAAGGCATTTAAGACCCCTCGCGAATGGAACATATAGGTATTATTCGTTCCATTACAGAATTTGCACTAATAGAGATCTGAGTTCCATCCTATCGACGAATGGCTACAACAGAACATTAGTCTAAAAAATTCTACGTGAACCTCCAAGACAGTCGAATAAACATGAAACTAAATTAATCTGAAACCTTCAAAACCTCCCCATCCATCTCTTAAAATACAAGGCACTGAACAATCAGCTGTAACTGTGGATAACGCTAGATTCCACAGATAGGAATATTGGGAGAGGAACCCTACTCCGAAAACATAAGGACGTCGAGAACGAAAGAAAATCGGGACTGGCAGCATACACATCTGAAACCAGACATCAATTAGTATGAGAACGGACACTAATGTTTAATGTAGATTGCAGTTTTCTTAAGAGCATTCAAAGAATCAGCTGAAATTATGAAACATCCTTTTACATAAAGTTTGGTCTTCTTGAATTCAACACGACACGCACGTAGTTAGCAGTAGTATGGAGCAGACCACGAACCAACAAACAACGTCATAGCAAATGCGCGTTTTGCATTGTTATTCATGTTCAAATATTTTCGTTATGTGTGTTACCTATTATAGCCTTTTTTAAGTTTATTCAGATAATGTGAAACCCAAGAATTTTCAATAAATTACTAAAGTAGGCATTAAAAAATAGTGTTTTATCCCATCTGGTTTTTGATGTGGAGTAGTATCGGCAATAACCTTTCTAGTATGTGTGCTCTGTCTATAGAAGACTACGTACCGATAGCGGCCTCGACCATAGATAGAAACACTATCGGCAAGATTTTTTTTTTCCTACGTTGGTACATCTGTCATAAGCATCCATGTGAAATTAGAAATCGTTCTATCAAGTATTTTTTTATAGAGCTGTCTGAAGCAAACGTTCTGTCTGTATCCCTTGAAATAGATAAAATTGAGTATCGTGCGGTTATAAAATTCTTTGTAAAAGAAGGTTTAACGCCAAACAAAATTCATTCAAAGTTCATAAAAGTTTATGGGCACTCTTCTCCTTCGATGTCGACAATTAAGAAATGGGCTGCCGAGTTTAAACGTGGTCGTACCAGCCTTGAAGATATCCACGTCAAGGGATATCTTCAAGGCTGGGACGTCCAAAAGGTGTAACAGCACCAGAAATTATTGATCAACTGCACGATACGGTATTGGATGAATATCGAGTCAAAATGCGTGAAATTGCTGAGACTATAGGCCTTTCAAAAGAACGTGTAGGATTTATTTTGCATGAAGAATTGTAAACGAAAAAGCTTTGCGCAAGATGGGTGCCGCGCTTGCTCACAGCAGATAAAAAAGGTACTCGCATGAAAATCTCTGAACAGTGATTAGAGAATTTTAACAAGAATAAAACTGATTTTTTTGTCGATTTATTACTGTGGATGAGACTTGAATTCACCAATACACACACCAGAATCCAAACATAGCAGTCAAAACAGTGGACAGAAGCTGGTTGTTCAACTCCAAAGAAAACAAAGTCGGTTCCATTAGCAGGAAAAGTCATGGCATCGGTGTTTTGGGATGCTGAAGGCATCTTTTTTTATTAATTATTTTAAAAGGGGTAAAAGAATAACCGCGGAATATTATAATAACCTTCTTTCATATATCCCTAGTAATCAATTGCAACCCTCTCAAAGAGGAGGCCACAGGATGAGGATACACACATCAGCGTAACCATCCTTCAAAATACGTTGTACATGTCAGCCTTTCAGAGCAGCAAATATTCGTAATAAAACGCTGTTTCATTACAAAACTAAAAAGGATGCGGCGAGACAAAAATGGTGCCTCAGCAGTAGTTTATGTGCCTTTTAGAAAATAATCAACACTGCTTTAAGAGACTTAAACTTCTTAGAGTTTCGAAATGATTTAAGAGGTAATGAATGTTTAGTACGAGAGAACTTTCTCTCGATTTCATATCTTAATTCTATTTTACATTTCTATTTCTACTTTAAATTAAAAATTAATTTAATTAACTGATTGAACTAATTGCAGATCAGTTGAATAAGAAAAAAAACATCTTATTACATACGCACATTTATTGGACCCTTCATCCGTAGTTATGATCCATCTTGATGTTGTTGTTGTCCTTGATTTCTAACATTCCCTTATCAGATAACACAGAATTACTCAAACAAGAATATTCACCGGGTGTTGGGAACCAATTTAAATTCATTATTCTCTCTGGATATTTCACTTTTGGAAACAACTTTTCTCACAAGGACAACTCTCTGCAGTCCATTTCTTCTAAATGGCATCACCTCGGCAGTATTTCGCCCACATTTGCATATTGATATAGATGCGTCGATGACGTTTTCCAGTATGGAACGGCTCTTCTTCTGAGATGCAGCAGTTTCTATGCAAAATAAACTCACTTCATCCCAGGAACCACTTCACCTTAGGAAAAGAAGATAATCAAATTACGTTTTTAAAGTTTCTGATTCTTCGTCAATGGATGGCAGCCTACAATTTTCAATTTTCCGGAAAAAGACTCGCAGTGATCGTTATATCCATGCAGAATCACACCATAATAATAATAATAACATTTTTTTTTATTGATCTCTCAAATATTTACATATATACAATGATCATCTTCAGTAACATTCAGTATATTATTTTACAAGGTTCAGTGCTACCTATAATGAAATTTCAATACTAATGATAATAACAGAGTTTCTTGCTAATTTTTAAAATAATAATCACAGTAATAATTTACAATTATATAGTTCAGAGTTGCACAAGTTAAATAATATTACATGTTGTAGTTTATTAAAAAAAAAAAAAAAGAGCAAATCAAGTGATTCTTGTCGCTTTTTTAACGAAAAGTGAACCAATTTGTACTTTTTTTGTGCCTATCGACGATAAGTCAGTGTGTTTAATTTGTCGTGAGTCAGTGTCCGTATCAAAAGAATACAATATAAAACGGCACTATGAGACAAAGCATGCATCCAATTTCGATCATCCAAGGGCGGCTTCGTGTGGACAAAGTGAACCGTGTCCAAATTGATTAAAAATGCCAGCAGGGTACGTTTAAAAGAAAGAGTGTCTCATCGCTGCTGGGGATATTCTGTGCCCAAATAATAACGAAGTGGTTAAAAAACCGAGGTTGTCTGAAGTAACTGTAGCACGACGTGTAGAAGACTTGCCAATGACATTGAAGGAACTATAAAAAAAACGGACATACGAATTTACGTCATATTCACTTGGTTTAGATGAGAGCACAGATGTGAAGGGTACAGCACAACTGGCTATCTTTGTCCGTGGCATTGATCCACAATTCAGTGTGACAGAAGAACTGCTAGCGCTCGTTCCTATGAAGGGAACGACGAAAGGCACTGATATTCTTGAAGCCGCCAAGAAAACGCTCCCACTGTTTCGACCTCAGCTTAACCAACCTCGATGGTGTGGTAACTGATGGTGCCCCTGCTATGGCGGGAAAGAACGAAGGGTTTGTTGCGCTGCTACGGAAGGAACCGGAACTAGGAGGAAAAGATTTAGTCCATTACCACTGTTTAATCCACCAGAAGAATTTGTGGGCGAAAACTATTGGATTTGAGGATGTCATGAAAGTTATTGTGACTATCGTCAACATTATTAGGGCAAGAGGATTGAATCATCGTCAATTCCAAGAGTTTTTGACCCAAGAGTGCGAAGGGGATCACGCGATTTGGTATATTATAGTTATGTGTGATGGTTAGGGAGAGGGAAGGTTCTTAAAAGAGTCTTTGACTTAAGGAGCGAAATACAGCAGTTCACGCAAACCAAGGGGAATCCGATTGCGGAATTTAAAGATCCGAAGTGGATGACAAATTTTGCCTTTGTGACCGACATCTCGTTGCATATGAATGACCTAAATACGCGGCTACAATCCAAAGATCAACTGGTGCACACTCTGATCACATCAAAGCTTTTGTGGGCAAGCTCAAACTTTGGGAGTCACAACTCGCAAAAAAGGACTTCACTCATTTTCAGCTACTCGTTGAGTCAGTCCAACTGTTCGTCTCTTGATGAATACGCTACAAAATTAGCCGTGTTGCGAAGTGAGTTTGTGAGAGAAGGAGAGTTAGTGATTTTCGTAACCAACAGTGTTCTTTAGATTTATTTTCTATGCCATGAATGGCATAGAATATAATCCAAGGCTCAGTACAAATGGAGCTGCTTGAACTCCAAAACAACTCTTCTTTGAGAGAAAAATCATTTAATGTGCCCTTGCTTACATTTCACAAAGTACATTTCTGAGGACGCATTCCCTAATCTTCACCGGCATGCTTTGAAGATCTGCGCTTTGTTAGGAAGCACATACTTATGCGAGCAGCTCTTCTCCAGAATGAAGCACGTTAAGTCCAAGACAAGAACTCAGATTACGGATCAACATCAGGAGAATACTCTGCGCATAGCGACTTCCAACGTTGACAAGCTGGTCAAGGACAAACATTGCCAAGTTGCCCATTGACATTGTAAAAAATGAATGTTTTCTTCATTGAATTTTCTTTTTTAAAGTGTTGACTGTATTGACTTATCATGAACCCGATTCCTACCCACTCTCTTAAAGCTTAGTTTGTTTATTTTAGAAATAATATAGAATTTATGTAAAGTATTAAATGCACAGTTTTCCTTTTTAATCTGGAAAGCTCGCGGTCTTCATTGAATTTTTAATGGAGCCCGCACTATCTTAAAGGTTGAAGACACCTGATAATGTATACTCTAGCACAGGGGTTCTCAACCTTTTCCAGTTGCGTACCACTATATTTAATTCAAGATATTAATTGTACCATTAAGCAAATTTGTTTTCGTACCACCAGGCAGTGGCACACGTACTACCAGTGCTAGGCGTACCATAGGTTGAGAATCGCTGCTCTAGCAGATACACTCGAGAAAAATATTTGTGATTTTAAAATGTTAAGCGAACAGTATAATGGTAGTTAAATTAAATATTACTTGTTTTTTACTTTGATAAGTTAATTACAATTAACAGATTAAATATTTAGTAGAATATTAAATTTGCAAGATTATTTTATATAAAATGTTTTCTAAATATATATAATGATGGTGTTTATAGTGAAAATATCAGGATATTTTCCGTATTTTTGATTGCTAATTTTAAGAGAATTGAAGCAAAATACTGTATATAAACCTATGTATAGGCAGAGAAATGTTAAACACGACTTTCGATTTCTCTCTCTTATTACAATTTTGTACTTAGAAGAATACAAATTTTATATTAATTTTTTTATAATTAATATATTTTTATATAAAATTAATATTTTAAAATAACTTAGTCATTTTCGAAACGTGTATTCACCTTAACATGTCCTGGCTTTAAAATATTTCATTTCAATTAGAATCTTACTCGATAAATAAAAAATAAATAAATGTTGCTTTAAACAGAAACGCCTTGCAACAGTACTGCATAAATTAAAGCGGATCAACGCAAAATTTACTCAAGAGTAATTGTTATTAAGTCGCCAACAATAGCAGGCAGAAGAATGGTCTTTTACACGCAGCATTTCTTTAGGTGCACAAATGTCTGCATTAGGCGAATCCATTTATATTTTAAGAAGATACATTTTTTGATTGCGTGAAATGTTTACTTATTCAACGTTCAGTTCCAGCCACACAAAAGGCAACGGGGTGAGTACACACTTCCAGAGCGGTATTTATTTCTTTAAAAGCCTAAGAACGTATGGGAGAGAGGTTTCAATTTGAAATCTTCTTGATAATTCTTTAATCGACAGCCTTAGTTTTGAAACTAAATAGATACAGACCATATAATGATGGGGAATAAATATACTAAATATAGCCAAATTTTTATCCGAAATGCAATACCAAATATGCCAAAAGTAGGATTCTATAGAAAATTCTTTAGAATATATTTAAAATATTAATGTAAATAAATAAAAATAGTGATGTTTAATTTTATTTTGAGCTATTTAAATTATCTGCTACATTTAAATAAAATTTCTTAAAACACCTATTAGAAATTAATGTATTTTATTACTTATAGGAAAACGTACATCAGAGTCCGTGATCCCTTCATCGCTATGAATAGTCAGAGAATTGATGGATATCAGTTATCAGTTCGTATGTTTTTCGACTTCTCTTTCGTGATGAAGTATGGCGGCTCGCGTGTTAGTGTTTCGTGTCGTGTATTATTGATGGTGAATTGTGAATTTGAATGATATGTTTTTAGAGATTTATGCTTATTCATTAGTAATAGCAGTTACTTTTAACATACCAATTTAAATATTACATCATTTTTTATAAATAAATGTTTGTTTTTTAACATATGTTTTTTTTAGTGAGTGAAAGGTAGATGGAATTGACCGTGAGATGCGGTGATTAATATCCTTGGAGGGTAATGGATGGCAATGCTGTAGCCAATGAAGTTCTAACTGAGGCTTGGCTATTGCTGTTACCCTCCAGACATGATCACAGCTTTAATAGCTCAATAACATGTTATCCCTACACTGTCCTCTACAGATAACGGGGAAGATAAAAAGCATTCTTGCTTCGCCCCTTTAAGCCAGTCCTTGAGTATGAAATTTAATACTCAATTGATATGTTTGTTGTTGGGATGTTTTTTTAATAATTTCGAATTCATATTGCAAAACTAGAAAAAAGGACAGGATTACAAATCTTAGTAATTTTGGAAGAAATAATGTACGAAAAGTGGGAATGCTCGTAATTTTCCCCAGAACAAGTAATAATCTCCGCTACGAAGAAGAAAAACATTTCTGCTGTCAAAAAAAAAACTTTATTTCGGATTTATTTTTTTTTATATCTGGCCATGATCAAAAAATCTCAATATCTTTAGAAATCAGTTCGGAGTGTGAGTAAGAAGAAATGTTTTCATGTGTTTTTTATACGGCTGAAGTTGTATTATTGGGGAAAAGAGAGGGAAGGAAAGACTAAGATGAGATAGATGAAATGAAAGATGATGAGGAGGAGAAACTGATTGGTCAGTGATTAGTCTGAGTGCCCTGTAGAACATCGTGGAATGTTAGTGAGGCTTCAGCTCAACTACACCTAGTGTATGAGTAGAATTCCATATTTGGGGTTGATGCTGTGTTAGCAGTTGTGTATGTGAAACGTAGAGCCTTAAGTGGAAACGTACATCAATTGTTCTAGAGATTGCAGAAGCTGTGGCTCCGATGTGTTTGTGCCCGTAGAGGTTGCAGGTGCTCAGCAGTTCCAGTACAAGATGATATGAGGTGAATTGAACTGTACAATTATCATACAGATCAAGTTGTTGAAGATCAAGAACGACAATTCTCTGGTCCCCAGTTTAGATCTTTAGCCCCTAGGTTAAAGATTAAACTGGTTTTCAAGCAGCTGAATAGGAATAGGTGTTCGATACGGTTGAAAGCTTTTTCTTGGTCTAGTGTTACAAGACCCATTGTTTCATTGTTGCTGTTGGCTATGCTTATGAGATCCCTCATGCAGTGTAAGTTTTCGTGAATAGATCGTCCATCAACATCTATGGCATCCATAGATGTTGAGTTTGCTTGGTATACATTTTTGTAGTACTGCGAGGTATGTAAGAGGATTTCGTCATGATTTTCTGTGATGTTTCCACTATCTGTTTTAATGGCAGATATAGTGGTGCACTCTTGTTGGCGCTTTTCCTGTGAGAAGAAATACTTCGTGGGTGCATCTGTGAAGTTAACGTGTTTGCGTTGTGCTCTTATTTGTGCTCCTCTTGCAGAGTGCTCTAGGTGTGAGTATGGCGACTTCTTAGGACTGATATTCTTCAGATTCCGGATTATGTAATTGCTGTTGCAGATTTTTAATGACTGAAATACTTACTCAAATTCCCTCTGGTGACTATATTTTTGGATAAATGCCCTTACTTTAGATTTAAAGAGTTACCACCACTCGGAAATTGATTGGAAAGTAGGCATATCTCTGATGAGAGTTTCGATATAGATTTTGGAGGTTCTCTGATATTTTGTATCCTGTAGTAGGCTGTTGTTAAATATCCGGTATGCTCCTCTTTTGTGTCCGTTGTGTTCAGGAATGCAAATGCTCAGAAGGATGGAATCATGGTCTGATGCATGAGATGGATGATATATGATCTCCTGACGTAGGGTATTGTGTGCATCGATGTGTAGTATCTCTCGAGCCGTGCCTGGTATTGGTCACTGGTAGGACCACCTTTGGCTCTCCAGGAGAACACTTTCTCGTGTGGGTGAAAGTGTCTGAAGGTATCAGTCAGCTCGTAGTCATTTATTACATCCTGGAGAAGCTGGGCTAGTGGGTGTCGATGTTCTTTGCATTGTTGTCTGTCCATTGCAGGATCCAGAGTGCAGTTGAAATCCCCTGCCAGTATGAGGTGGTCATTGACCTTACTTAGGTGGTTTCAGACGAACTCTAGTACTTGCACTACAAGCTGTTCGCTTTGTCGTATGTATACATTAATAATATGTATTTTCTTTCATGTTTGAGTTTTAATGATTGCATATGTTGCACACACCCAGGAAAGGTATCGATTATTTCTAATTTTAGAGCGCTGTTTTGGTAAATTCCAATGCTGACTCCTGATCCATGAAATTCTATGGCAGGACAGTGGTGCATGGTACATGGCCAGTTCCTCCAGTGTTGATCTGAAGCTTTGCTGTTTACAATGGAAGTTAGTTTCCTGCAGCATAACTATTTCTGGCCGGTATTGGGCAAGGATATGCTGCAGGACCAGCCTGTTTCTCAGTGGTGTGGCACATTCTCTAGCATTTAATGAGAGAAGGTTTACTGAGGTGCTCATTATTTTATGGTTTAGTTTTATTTTGGTACGGTAATCCTCCCTTCCATTACGGATAGTTACGTTACCGCTGGGATTCAAGCCCGTTGATCAGGTATTATGTTCTTTTCCTGAGACTGGTGGTTTTTCTTCCTCTTTTTCCGGCCAGAACGGTTCTTAATTCTTCTAGCTGGGTGCCAAGGCCACTGGTGTCAGCGGTGTAGTCATATGCTGTCAGCAGTTTTTGTGAAGAGCCTCGAACTTTTTTAAGAAAGCTCTGAAGCTGCTCATTTATAATTGGGCCTTCAGTGTAAGGAAGACCTGCATTTCCAGTTTCCTCTTCATCATCTGAGGACTCAAGAAGCTCGATATCTTCACCCCCCCCTCTACAGGCTGTTGGAAGGCTTGTAGAATGTTTGGGTGCAAAGATTTCCTGTTGCAACTGCGCTAGTTCGTCTTTGGCTGTTTTTTCGTTTTTGTTTCTTGCTCCTCTTCGTTACTTTTATCTTGTTCAGAGTTATTTAGTTGTCTGTTTTCTGTTTCCTTTTCTCTAGGATTGTTTTTAATCGATGTTGGTACAAGTTCTTCCGGAAGTTGGGTTTCGTTAGTACCACCACTTGATTTTGTCTCCCTGGTATTCGACTGAGAGTTGTGTGAGATCAAATCTTGGATGAGAAAAGTATTAACTTCCTTTATTGGCAGCGATTGAATTAAAAAAAAACGAAAGAAATTAAAAAAAAAATGATGATATTGAAATGGAATGGAATAATTAAAAACCATATTAATAATTGAAGCAATGGAATGTCTTGGAACAAAAGTTAAATGGAAAAGGAGAAAGGCAAATAATAAACCATGATGAGAGCAGTGATGCAATATTCAAAGACAAGAAAGAAGCATATAAGCAATGGATAAACACAAAATCATTAGAATCAGATACTAATTGTAAACACAAAAGAGCAACAGCAAAAAAAGACATGCACAAAAAGAATAGAGAAAATGAAATCACTTTATAGCAAAAATTGGAAAGAGATCGTACAATGAAGAGACCAAATGAATACAAAATTGTACGAATGAGGAGATAAAAGAAAAAGTGAGGTTTGAAATAATCAAAGAGAAAAGCAGCTGGACTTCTACCAAAATTATGGCAACACAGTAATTAAACTGAAACTGTCATAATGCTAACTACACAGTGGAAGAAATTATATTACATGAAATCTAACAAGCAATACATCTAAATAAATCCGTTGAGGAAGATAGAATAAATATATAAATAAAATGAAATAAAATAAATCAGCTAACGCCTTTTATTCCCTTATAGGGAGAAGGCGAGGCCTTTTAGCCCTATCTAGCTTTTGGAGACTGAGTGGGCAGTTCAGTCTCCACCGGTAGCCAATCAAAGATAGCTGGCCCATGTCTATCACTTATAGGCATCCATCGATGAAGAGGCTGGCAAACAAGTGCTGCCATCTCTTGGTACCTAACCCTGACAGGATATGTTACTATCTGAAATAATGTGGGGTATACGGTCGATTTTCTTGAGTTTACGGGACGAAAAACCCGAGTTTCTGAAGGGAAAACCCTGCTTGCCCGTGGCAGAGATCGACTAAGTCTGGAATCCGTTGAAAATAAGCTTATAAAAGTTCCTCCAGTCAGCTAGTCGACGACTGGACTTGAACCTGTCTAATTTCGAGCGACCAAGCGCAGAGGACTCAAGCGTCACTTCCACTGAGCTAAACAGGCCTTAGAATAAATATAGAACTTATTAATTATGGAATCTTCCTGTTCGTCCAAAGACTTCTGAAATTACTTAAAATTGAAGAAGTCAGTTTATAATCCTAATGCATAAAAAGGCGATAAGTGTAACTGAGAAAGCACAGAGGAATAAGTCTCCTAAATATTGGTTCTAAGTTATGAGAAGGAAATTTAACTTCAAAACTTAAATTACATGAATAAAAATTTTTTTGTGAAAAACAAAATGGCTTCCGAAAAGGACTCTCATGTATTGATCCTGCTTCCATATTAAAAATCCTAATGGAGAAAAAATGCGAATTCAATATTGAACCCGCCCCCCCCCCCCCCAAAAAAAAAAACACACACACACATGCCATTTGTAGATTATCATAATGTCTTTAATAAATTCTTTAGAAACAAACTGTGGATCGTACTGAAGACGTTGAAAATTCAAAATTGGTTACTGGCATCAAATAAGTAACGTATCAAAACAACCAAGTAGTTTTACAAATCAACGAAAAAGTTGCGAAACATAAATCAGAAAGCAGTGAAGTCCGTCAACGACGTTCAATGTCACCACCACTCTTATTTAATATCTATGTAGATGAAACAGTGGAGAAATGGAAGAAAAATATAAAACTGGAATTTAAACTAAATCGTGGAAGTATACTTAATACCCTTTTGTTTTAGCAAGAAATGAAGATGAACTCCAAAAATCAATATACGTCTCGAACATAATTGCTAAAAAATTGGAATACAAATATCAACAGACAAAACAAAAATCATGATTTAAAGGATCACCTCCGGTTCAGAAGTGAAATTATGGGTGAAAGTAAAATTTTAGAAGAAATTAACTGCTTCGAACACATCGGATGTGCTGTATCATGTCTGTTAAAGAAGCTAAGATTGATATCAAAATTTCAAACTTCCTAAAGATATCCCGAAATGTCAATAGTATTTTTAAACCTAATCCTGATTCAAAAGCATACAAGAATGAGAGTTTCTCAAGTTTTGGCAAGACCTCTTTACTGTACGTAACTGAATTATGGATCGTAACCACTGCGGAAGAAAGAAGAGAAGAGAATAGGAACCAGAGAAATAAAATTCGTACAACAGATAGCGGACTATACCCTCTGGGACAAGAAAAGGTGAAGAAATACCTAAAGAACTAAACATAGACTCGGTATTAGACAAAATATCCGAATACCATAAGACATACATTGAATATACTGAAAGAATAGACAGTTCAAAACTACCTCGAAATGACTTCAGTATCACGAAGTTGGAGGACGAGGAAGTCAGGATTGACCAAGAAAAAGATCGAAATAGACCAGAACAGTCCACTGGGCCTAAATCCTGAAAGGATTATAATAATAATGATTTATACTGATATTCAGTGAATACCTTTTCACAATTAGTAATGAAATAGATCTTTTTAGTTATGGAAACTTACTATCAGGCTTATATCCGATGAATAAGAGGATAGATAGCATGTCTACTGCAGGCATTAGTAGACATAAGAAAGAAGGGTAATATGATAGAGATCTATAAACGTTTGAGAGTGCTTCCTAGGATATTGGACGCTAACTTATACTCTCTCCACCTTTCGTCATATGAAAAGTGGGAAGAGGAAAAGGGTATATCTGTGAACGTTAAGTGTTTGTGTGCAGCTCAGATCTTGGGTAAAATCCAGATTTTCCTCGTGGAGTAAGTGGAACAATTTTCCTGTTGAAACAGCGAAAGATCTACTGGGAATAATTTAATAGACGATATTAGAACTGGTGTGATTGGTGTAAATCCTCTTTCAATGAGTTCCCGGGGGTATTTTAATAATTTTTTTTTAACATTTTTATTATTTCTCAGATAAATTACATACATTATAGGAACACAATTTTGCGTAACAAATACTTTCTCGTAAATAAAGTTTTTTAAATAATAACAATAATAACTGTTTACAACGTATATTATTATAATATTCATAATGATGATTATTACAGATGTTTGCTTGCAATTTTACACTCTATATATACAATATCAATGGATATAATCACTCTATATTGCATACTTTTGTTACAGTCTTACATTTCTTTTACATATGATACATTACATTCATGAACATTGTTTCGTGACGTTCGTGTCAATTATCATTGATATTAATAGCAATTCCTCTTCGAATGCATCGCGCAATAATATCAGCCAAACTGCTTACTATTTCCCGCTGAATTTCAATTGCTCTAAACATGTAATATACGGAGATTCCAATGAACTCCTTCGCTATCTTCTTGTTGGTAGAAGAACGATATTCTCTCGAGTAATTTTATCTGAAGTAAATTAAAAAAATCTTTCTCTGTTGAGAGGAGTTTTGATGAAGAATATTTGATTGCTGAATAGGCGCAAGTGGATGCGAATTTCCTCATTATGGTCGATGTTACTAATATGACCAAGCTTAATCAGTCTGTTCTCACAGTCCTCGATAATTTCGAAGAAGCGGTTCGCCATTAAGTCTCCACATTCTTCTTACTAACAGCCACAAGGCAGAAAAATGAAACGTTGATCAAACTCAAGAAGTTCGTTCAAGTCTTTACATACTCTTCCTTAAGTCTTCAATAGCATGATGGCTTACAAGAAATTCACAATCAATTGTTATGAAGTTACTGTTTAAGCTTTATTAAAAAAAAAAGTTAATATTTACTAAAATGAAATTCTTAATGTGAAAAATTAACTTTACCATTTTTTCACCAAAATTTTAAATTTATATTCCCTGTTCGTGGAGTAGGTCTACTGGGGTTACCACGATAAAAAAAAAGAAAAAAAAGGCTTATTGGCCTTTGAATATTGACTGCAGACATCCAAATGCTTTTCCAGTAAGTGTCGTTCGTCGTTTAATATTTTCCAGGCTATTTCGACTCTTTTATTTCATGGATTTTTAAATAGTCTTGAATGTACAAAGCTTTGTAAAAATTGATCTTTAAGCTGCTATTTTGCTAGCAGTTTGGAGTTCAAAGATAAGAGTCGCAATTCCATTGCGCTTCACGTGAATATAATTATGTTATCTGCAAAACGTAAATCCTGCCGATTATCTTGATACATTTTCTTCCCAGTGAACAAGTTTAAATAATTTTCCTAAGTATGCAACGAGTAGTGTGGTGGAGAGAATATGACCTTCTCTTAGGCACCTCTGCATCTTCACAGTGAAAATCTTTCGTTAATGTGATTTGATGCCGTTTTGTGGTTTTAGGGTCCTTTACTTGCTGATCTCATATTGTTCCAGTTAAGTTTATCGCATCAAAGGCATTCTACTTCACTAATGCTTAAATATTTTAGGATTTGGTACTCAATGCATTGTTCAATCCTCTGTTGCACACTCTGGGTGTGGTCCACTGTCTGAAGTCACTGGTAAATCCTGTTTGTATTTTTAGTGATGAATCACAAATAGTTGAAACTTTGTAGATCTCAGAGAGTTGACATCTGAAAAGATAGTTCTTCACTTCTTAATATGCTTGTATATCAGCAAGATATTAGGTTTTCTCACCGAGAAAACGTATAGGTAGTTTCCTTACCTGCTTTCAGAAGATCCGTTATAACACCATAAAATTTTGGAATAAATTAAATATATTAAATATCTGGAGATTCCAGTTCTGGTTGTGTACAGCAGTGCTTCCCAAACTTCTGGATGTCAAGACCCCCTTTGAAAAAATTAAAACATTTCACGGCCCCCCCTCTAAAAAAATTTTAATATTGAGATATATTTTTATAATATTTATTGTATTTATATTCAAAGCAAAACATACACACCAAATATTGCAAAAATCAAATGCAAATATTACATTTTTAACATCCTACATACACGTTTGACATGGCACATTATCTCGTATTTTTATATAGATAGATCTATTGTTATTGTACATTTGCAGTACAAGCACATCAAACGTAAAACGATTATTAATAAAGAAAGAATTAAAAACTTTCTCTTCTTCTTCTTTATGTAGCTTCCTCAGTGAGAGGGTGCAGCACCATGTCCTTCCAGTTCTCTCTGTTGATGGTTTTCCTTTTTGTTTCTGCATAGCCATGTGATCCTGTCCAATCTTATATCTTCAAGCTATGTCCTTCGCTTTTTGCCTCTTGATCCATTTCCCTTAATTTTTCTTCTAAAACTGTTAGTATCCTCTGTCCTGCTGAACCTCTCAGTACATGTCCTGCCAATTTCATCTTTCTCTGGATCATTTCCTGTAATAAAGAGCTCTGTGTTCTCATTCTCTGTAGGACATCTGTATTTGTCACATGTTCTGTCCATGAAATTTTCAGAGCTCTCCTATAGCACCACATTTCAAAGGCCATTATCTCTTGTCTTACTCTCTTCTTGAATATCCAGGTCTCACTTCCATATGTAGAAATTGGCCACACTAATGTTCTCATCATTCTTTTCTTTGTCTCGATACTCACAGAACTTCTGAGAGGATCTTTATTTTTCCAGAATGCATCTTTAGCTATGGCTGTTCTTATTTTTATTTCTTTATCTTTCTTTCCATCTGCAGTAAAGTAGGTGCCTAAATATTTGTATCCTGTTGTATTTTACATTTTCATATTGTTTATGAATATTTCTGGATCGGATCTGCTTTCTTTTGAGATTTTCATAAATTTGGTCTTTTTTTGCATTTATATCTAATCCAAATTCTTTACCTTCTTCAATTAGTAGCTGCAGTAATTTGATTAATTTGTTTCTGTTTTCTGCTATTAGAATGGTATCATCAGCATATCTAAGGTTGTTGTATTTCACACTATTGATAATAATTCCTGTTTTTTGTTTTTCAATCTTTTTCATCACTGTCTCACTTTGGATATTAAATAGATGTGGTGAAAGGATACAACCTTGTCTAACTCCTCTTTTTATTTTCACTACAGAAGTCTCATCGTTAAACAGCTGCATTTTCTGTTTGGTGTAAATCATTTTTATAATCTTAAGTACATGATCTTCTATGTCTAATTTATCTAATATATTGAACATTTTATTATGTTTTACCCGGTCAAAAGCCTTCTGAAAGTCTATGAAGCATATGTAAATGTTCCTATTTCTTTCAAGTGATCTTTCTATTAGTATTTTTAGTTCCAGGAGAGCATTAATGATTCCCATTCCTCTTCTGAAGCCTTTCTGTTGTTAACTCAATTCACCGTTTATGGCTCTTTCAATTTATTTGTTAACGATGGTTAAAATAATTTTAGATGCATGGGATTTAGGCTCACATTTCTGTAATCCTCACAATTTTGTGCATTATGTTTCTTTGGAATTGATATGCAGATAAATCTTGTGAAAACTTCAGGTAATTGTATTGTTTTGAAGATATCCTGAATGGATTCCACTAAATAGTTGTTATTATTGCCAGTAAAGCTTTCAGCAGCTCAGCCGGAATATTATCACACCCAGGGATTTATTATTAGGAAGATTCTTAATTATATGTTCTACCTCCTTTCTTGTGGGTAGAGAGTGGTATCTGTTGTTACGTTTAACTTAAGGTGTCGTGAATCATCTAACATGTTACCATTATCATCATAGAGGTCTGATAAGTACTCCACCCATCTTCCATTTATCTTTTCCTTATCAATGATTATATTTCCATCTTTGTCTTTGATGTTATAAGACTGTGTACGTTTTGTTTTTCCATTAAGTTCTTTCACTTTCAGAAATGCTTCTCTGGTTTTGTTCCTATTTTGTAATTCTTCTATATCAGTACGCTGCCCTATTTATCCAGTTTTCTTTCAATCTTTTACGTAACTCTTTGATTCTTTTATCCAAAGTTTTATATCTTAAATCAGTACGCTGCCCTATTTATCCAGTTTTCTTTCAATCTTTTACGTAACTATTTGATTCTTTTATCCAAAGTTTTATATCTTAAATCAGTACGCTGCCCTATTTATCCAGTTTTCTTTCAATCTTTTACGTAACTATTTGATTCTTTTATCCAAAGTTTTATATCTTAACCTTTCTTCTTCATTTGCTCCTCGTTTCCATGTTCTTCTTTCATCAATGAGGTTGATTACCTCTTGAGTTATCCATGGTTTTTTCTTTCTTTCTTCTTGTTTATTGATGTGGTTTTTAGCAGATGTTATGATAGCTGCTTGTAGTCCATTCCACTGAGAGGATTCCTTTTCGTTTTGCAACTGTGCATCCAGCGGTTCTGAAATATTTTCATTCAATTTTGATTTTATAATCGGATTTTGTACCATTTGCAGATCCTATTTTAGGGGTTGACTTCTTTTAAATTTTATTGTTTTCAGGCGAATATTCATCTTCATTAAGACCAGTCTATGATCAGATTCACAGTCATCACTTGGCATCACCTTTGAGTTCCGTATTCCATTGAAGTAACGTTTACAGACTACAATATAGTCTAATTGAATTTTGTATCTTCCATCCAGACTTTCCCATTAAAAACTTAAAAGAATTTTAATAACAATTTAATGCGATCGATGTGTTTCAATACTACTACACCAATATCAGATGAAATATTTGAAACTGCAATTCTTAGATTTCTGTTTTGAAATGAAACTTATATGAATAAGCATATATTTACTGATATTCATTAAGCACCGAAATATGCAGGAAACAAAATTTGTGAACCAACACCAATGTGTGATTTTTTTCCATTAAAATAAAAAAATAACAAAAAAGAAATAATAAATAAAAATTAAATACGTTTCTTTTAAGATAAAAAAATATCTACTTAGTCTTAAAACATTTTAAATTTGTTTTCATTATTTCACGGGCCCCCTTCAACAAAACCTACGGCCCCCAAGGGGGCCGTGGCCCACATTTTGGGAAACACTGGTGTACAATATCTCCTTCAGACATCGATTTAGAAATCTGAAACAGATATCGATCTGAGAATATTTAAAGATTTTATCTACGTTGTTAGAACGAGCAACCCATTTTGGTTTAAAAAAAAACTTGAGGTTCGATACAATCTAGATAACGCCTTTTTATTCCCGTACAGGGAGTAGGCAAGGCCGTTTTAGCCCTATCTAACTTTTTGGAGACTGAGTGGGCAGTTCGATCTCCACTGGTACCCAATCAGAGATAGCTGGCCCAAGGCTATCACTAATTCAGCGATGCACAGTGAAGAGAGACAGCTCAACAAGTGCCGCGATCCTGCAGTCCCTAACCCAATATATTTAATGTCTGAAATAATGTGGGTTCTACGGTCGATTTTCTTGAGTTTACGGAACGAAAAACCCGAGTTTCCGGAAGAAAAACCCGCTTATCAGTGCCACAGATCGACTAATTCGGTAACCGGTTATCGAAAAATGGCTTAGAAAAATTTCCTCTAGTCGACGACTAGATTCGAAAGCAAGTCTTCCTTCATGCGGTCAAACGCTGCAATGTGCAAACACTACATCCGCTGACCTACACAAGCTTTTAATAAAATAAATAAATAAATAATATTTATAGAATAGAAAATATATATGCCTTCCAGAGATAAATTGTACGAGTATAAAGCTAAAAGAAAAAAAAGGATAAAAAAAAATATATATATATATATATATATATATATTACAGAGAAAAAAATAAGATTTTCCTTTTGGATATAAAATAGGAAATACAATAAAGGAGTCAACATTTACAATTCAGTGCCACTCTTAGATATCTTTCAGTTGAAGTGTGTCATCGTCGGCAATCCAGAACAGGGTACCAGTTGGATTACACTTCTCTAAGAATTTCGCAATAGTTCTTGTTTCATTGTAATAATCAAGTTCCAGGGAAAACCTGCTTTGTAGTTTCTGATGTAGAGTATACATATGAGTTTGTGCCTATTTGGTACTGGATGGTTGATGGTTATTTCTTGTGTGTTTTAGGTAGAAGCTGTGGATGATACAGCTTCTATGCCTTAGCGCAGATGAAGGGGAAATTGCATATTCTGTGTCTGTTCTCTTCTGTATGGACTAAATTCCAATAGACTTCTTGGTTGTGTGCATCGTTACGGGTGCTAGAAGCAATATTCAGAGCATAAGTGATCACCGCTTTGTTTGCGGGACAGGGTTAGGTATGTGTGTTCCAAGGTACCTTAAATTTCTCTGAATAGACACATATCTCATTCTCTAAGTTTACATTTGTAGAGCTCAGAAGTAGTTGGCAAGATGGTATGCCATAGTCTCCACTGTATGTCGGAATCTGGTTTGGCACATTTATATGGAAGATCCCACTGAAAACTGAGTGGCATGTGCAGCTTAGTAGATGAGATGGTTAAGGATGAATATACGAAGGGCGAAGTTGGAGGCACTGACATGAGGAAGTGGTATATTTTCATGTAGTTGGAGCGAAGAATTGGAAGTGAGGTTTCAGATAATACAAGATGAAAGATCGGCTCCACGCAGTTTCTAGAAGTGTAGCGATATCTGGATAGGCTTTCACAATAGCAGCTTGCGTCTATCGATATTGTTTTTCAGTTTTTGGGTTTTTCAGTAGTAGGCATGTGAATGCTTTTCACTTTAGGGTCTGGGTCAGGAGGTCCTCTATAATTTCCTGCCAGTTCCATGTAGGGAAAAGCAAAGGGTGGCCAGTTGCAAGACTTATTATGTTTCTGTTCGAAAATAGTGTTTCTTCAAGTAAGTAAAGCTGGCTCTGTTGATCCTGTCAGTGTGTGATGAAGTTCTGTATCTTCCCACAGCTGTAAAGGATCTCTGTGAAAAAAGAGGGTAGTTTAGGAGGTGATGGTGCAGAACTTGCTATTCGGAAGATTGTGGAGCGTGAGCCCTCTGGTGATGATTTCATGATGTAATCGAAGGTGGTTACATAATTATGATTCCACTGAAGTTTCTTTAGGAAAAAGATTATCCTGAAGAATCTAATGTGGTTTTCAAGGAAAAGCAGGCCTTGTCCTCTCTTACTGAGTGGCTTGCAAAGTTCAGAGTAAGTTGTCCAGTTAGTATTGTTCCAGAGAAAACGTGTGATTTCCTTTTGAATGTGATGGAGAAAGTCATCGGGGGGGGGGGGGTGAGTACTTTGAGGGTATGCCATAACACACTCACAGCCATCTGCTTGACTGTTAGTACTCTTCCTGTAAGTGAAGACATTGAATGAATGCTGTTCCATTTTCCTATCACCTGTTTAAATCGGTTGTGAAGATGTGTCCAGTTCAGTGTATTATATATTTTGGTGTTGCCAAGGTGTACACCGAAGTATGTTTGTCTCCTTCATTTGACCAGATACATTTCAGTTCTAGCCTTCCATCTGCCTGACCACAAGCCAGTGGTTTTTGCAGAGTTTAATTTGGCCCCTGAGGCTTGTGCATATAGTCTGTGTGCTTCTTCGGTTACTGGCATTTCTCTTCATTTCGGACTATTACAGTGACG
Organism: Typopeltis vanoorti; assembly: GCF_054136105.1. Lineage (NCBI taxonomy): Eukaryota > Metazoa > Arthropoda > Arachnida > Uropygi > Thelyphonidae > Typopeltis > Typopeltis vanoorti. The sequence continues at coordinate 89,475,239 of NC_143566.1, forward strand.
TCATCGGTATATGCTAATAGGGTTATTTTTAGATCTGATTCTATTATGCTGGTTCGTTTGGAGATCATGGCGTCGTGTACTCTTTAAGAAGGGTTCTATGGCCAGTGTGTATAATTGTCCAGAAAGAGGACATCCTTGCTTGATCCCTTGAGAGTACAGCAAAATGCGAGTGAGCCTGTTGTTGATTTTTAAACAGAAGAGTACATCTCTATATAGCAATTGGACTGTTTCAATGATGAGAAGACCATAGCCAAATGCCTTTAGGACTTCATAAAGGTATTCGTACTCTACTCTGTTAAAAGCTTTCTCCTGATCAAGGCTGACGAGTGTTAGGATTTCATTTTGGCTGTTTTCGATGTGGACAAGATCTCTTATTAAGTGGAGGTTATCATGTATTGATCTTCCTGAATAAGTTTGATGTCGGCCAATAACTTCAGGCAGTGTCGGCTTTAGTCGGTTTGCAATAACTTTGGAGAGGAGTTTGTAATCTGTATTGTATTGATTAGTGAGATTGGACGCCAGTTTCGGATATCCATGTGTTCTCCCTTCTTCGGTATCAATCGCGCTACTGAGGTCATGACGAATTGTGGGATCCCATTGAGGTAGGCTTCTTGCAGTGTTTTAAGGTGAAGTGGTCCGAATTGATTCCAGAAGACTTGGAAAACTCTGTTGTGAGACCATAAAGGCTGGGAGATTTGTTCTTTGGCAAGGATCTGCATGCAGTTTTCAGTTCATCTAGAGTGATTGGGTTTTCTTAGTGGTTCCGATCTGTTGCAGATATTCTTTTTGTTTCTTTCAATGTTTCGTGAATGGCGTGAAGGGATGTTACTGTAAAGCTGTATGCATTCTTGTAATATTGTGAAATTTCAGAAGTGATTTTACTTGGATCTTCTGTGATGCTGTCATCTTGAAGATATAGCAGAGATGCAGTTTGCTGCGTGGTATTGTTTTTTTCCAAAGAGAAAAATATATTTTGCTGGGGCATCTGAATGATTTACTTGTATATGCCACCTGTGTAGCTCAGTGGATGTGGCGTTTGCATACCATGGCGCTTGAACACACGAAGGAAGATTTTGTTTCGAATCTAGTCGTCGACTAGAGGAAATTTTTCTAAGCCTTTTTTCGACCGGTTCCCGAGTTAGTCGATCTCTGGCACGGGCAAGCGGGTTTTTGTCCCGTAAACTCAAGAAAATCGACCGTAGAACCCGTATTATTTCAGACATTAAATATATTGTGTTAGGGTTAGGGACCATTAGATGGCGGCACTTGTTGAGCCGTCTCTCTTCACTGCGTGCTGCCTAATTATTGATAGCCTTGGGCCAGCTATCTCTGATTGGATACCAGTGGAGATTGAACTGCCCACTCAGTCTCCACTAAATGGCCTCGCCTACTCCCTATACGAGAATAAAAAGGCGTTAGCTGATTTTTTTTAATGCCACAATCTAAGTAGGACACATTTTGTTTCTCTGTTGATTTTTGTGGTGACTGTATATCTGCGTAAAGGATTTTATTTGTGATTTTAGGTGGGGCCACCATGCTTTCATTGGTTCTATATACTCTTTTAAGTGAGTGAGATTAATTATTAAAGCCTGAGTGTTTATTATGTAATCTGGATCTTTCAGGAGAGCATTGTTGAAAATCCAATAGGTTCTTCCTAATTAGGATGCTTCCAAAGATAATGAAAGTTGCATCTTGATGAAGTAATAATTTGAGATATAAGAAGGAATGTGTGAGATGATTCTAACTAGGGAAACAGTATGTTTGGATGTGTAGTATCTGTCCAGTCGTGCATGGTAGAGTGGCTGTGATTGCTGTCCTCCATGTGTAGGACTTCTTATTTGGATGTTGGTGCCAAAAGACGTCAATGAAATCATTATGGTTTACTAGTGTTTAAAGTTTGTTTATTAATGAGCTGCGATGTTCAGCACATTGAAGTCTGTCTTTTTCTTGGTCAAGAGTGCAATTAAGGTCTCCAGCTATTATGATATGTTCTTGGTGAATATTGGAAAGATGGTTTTGAATGAAATTCAAGATTTATGATGCTAGAGCATACTGCAGTGGTATGTAGATGTTGAAGACATGCAGGGTATTATTGTTGGGTGCTTTTATGTGAGCATACAAGGCATATCCTGGTATATCAGCAATCATTTTCAGTTTGTAGGGAAATCGACGATGTAAATCTAAGCTAACTCCATGATGTTATTGGATTGCAGAGTGATGTAGGTCATAAGGCCACTAAATTAGATGAGGGGTTGATGTTTGTTTCTTGCAGAAGTATTAGGTCTATATGATATATTTGTACCTGGTCAAGGACTATTCTGTTGTGTAAAGCAGAGGCACATTTTCTTGAATTGAGAGAGAAAAGGCTCAATGACATTATGTTTATGAATGTTTGATTGTAAGTTGAATTTAATATTGGTCCTGGTATTGTGTTTGTAGCCCATTAGTTAGGCAGTAGATTCACTTACTCCTGTTAACCTCTGCTCTGCTCTTTTTACATGTCAGTTTCGAGTGTAGGTCCTGAAGTTGAGATATTAGTTCTGGGATTATTGTGGTACATTTAAGGGCTATAGTTAATTTCTGAGTGGAGCGTCGCACTTTCTGTATCAAGAATGACAGCTGCTTCACGGTTAGGGACCATCAGTGTGAGGAAGTTCCGCCTCAGCTTCTTTGTCTTCTAAGTCAGCTTGTGAAAGTACAGTTTACTCATTGTCTGGGAACTCTGTTTATCCTTGGCTGGCTGAAGGTGATGAAAGGTCATTTTGAGTCGTTTCTTCTCGGATGAGGTTTTGAATTAGTGGGAGACTGGGTTGGTGATTCTGGTTGTTGTGTCTGGTGTTTGCTTTTAGTTAGTTCATCCTGTCATCTCTGTTGGGAGGATCCATGTTTTCCTGCTGTTTGTTAAGTGTTGTGTGCTGTGAGACTTCATTATTAGAGCTTTGGATTTCGTTACTTGGCAGGCGTTCAAGACCGACGTGACCATTGTCTTTTCCAGTTCAGGATTTTCTTGGCTCTGAAATTAGTGATGGGGAGAATTTTTGATTTGCTTTAGTAGTATGGGAGCCACTAGTGACCAAATGCTTCCAGTGGGCGTGGCTTTTCCCTGAGGGTATATGTGTCAATGGCTTCAGTTCCTAGTAGGGGAGCCACTAGTGACCAGATGCTTCCAGTGGGTGTGGCTTCCTGACGTCATTGTGAGTGACGTCATGAGTTTGGTATGTTAGGAATTTCCCTGTGGGCATATGTGTGAATGGCTTCAGTTCTTGTGTTTTGATTCGCGTATGGGATTATGGGTGATGGTTGAGATAAGGATTCGTGTTGTGATTGGTGGGACACTTTAAACCAAATGCTTCTGGTGTGCGTGGCTTCCTGAGTCAGGAATTTCCCTGGGAGCATATGTGGTCAATGGCTTCAGTTCTTGTGTTTGGTTTGTTTGTAAATAAATGTTGTCATTTGTTATTTGTAAATAAGTGACGTTGTTGTTTTGAATGGAAAAGGGAGATATATTAGAGATAAGGATTCGTGTTGTGATTGGTGGGACAGTTTAAACCACATGCTTCCGGTGTTCGTGGGTTCATGGGTGTGGAATGTTTGGTTGTTGTCAGATGAATATCAGTGACGTCATTTGTTATTTGTAAATAAATGTCATTTGTTATTTGTAAATAAGTGACGTTGTTGTTTTGAATGGAAAGGATGATATTAGTGGATAAGAAATCGTGTCGTGATTGGTGGTCGCTTCTGACAAGATCAAGATCAAGATAAGATAAGAATCGTGACGTGGATGTTTGTTGTTGTCAGATGAATATCAGTGACGTCATTTGTTATTTGTAAATAAATGTCGTCATTTGTAAATAAGTGAAGTTGTTGTTTTGAATGGAAAAGGGAGATATATTAGAGATAAGGATTCGTGTTGTGATTGGTGGTCACTTTAAACAAGATCAAGATAAGATAAGAATCGTGACGTTATGTGTTTGGATATTCACAGTTTCGAGGTTTTCTGAATAATTAATTATATGCTATGTCACTCAAACACACATACTTTTTTCCATACCTCATCTGTATTTTCTTCTATATTCATATTCTAATCAAGTTCATATTTTATTCATAATTCATCCATATATTTTGATTTGTCTAAAAGTAAGATCTTAAAGTTCAATAAATAAATAAACAAATCGTGTGTATTCACGGTTATTTCAAAAGTGTTCTTACTTAAACATACATACATAACACATCAAAGACACTGTTTGTTCTTTTAAGTTTACATATTTATTTCACAGATATTATTTACATTGCAATATGCAAGAAATAGGAATTGAATTTACATATATCACCAATGCAAATGGTATTTTTCTTGGCGTAACATTTCTTTGATGAGGCAAGTTTGATTGCCTGATTTTGATACCACTTCCCAAATGATTATGGAAATTTCTCCGATCACTAATATTAGCAGTACTGCTATAAAAGCAAGTAACTGCCACTTTTGCAATGTTTCTTGATTTTCATCTGCAAAGAAAAAAAAATCATTGATAGTAATGGAAAAGTTAGCAGATTACTATAATCCTAATACAGTAGTTAGTTTTGGAAGTATCCAAGCTTTACAGAAACATACAAATTCGTCACATGAAAGCGTGAAAAGTTGGTTAGCAACACAACCTACTTATGTGAGACATAAACCCATTAGAAGAAAGTTTAAACGCAATCAAATCAAAGTCCCGACACTTTTACATACTTTTCAATGTGATTTGGCAGATATATCATCCCTTGCAAAAGAGAATGGGGGTGTGTGTTTCCTTCTTGTATGCATTGATTGTTTTTCCCGATTTGCGTGGGTTCGAACACTGAAGAAGAAATCAGCAGACGATGTTGTTAAGGCTTTCGAGTCTATTTTTAAAGAGGAAGTGCCATGTTACATAAACACTGATCAAGGAAAAGAGTTTTGCAACAAGAAAGTTCGTGCATTGTTTAAGAACCATAATATTCATTTCTACACGACCAGGAGCGAAATGAAATCACCCATTGCAGAAAGATTTATCAGAACATTGAAAACAAAGATCTACAAGTGGATGACGTATACTAAAAGTAAAAGTTATACAAATGTATTACCGACCCTTGTACATACTTATAACCTCACACCACACCTCACTATCGGTATGGCTCCTTCGCAAGTTAACCTTCACAACGAGGATCGTGTTTGGAAATATTTGTACGGAACCCAAGAGGAGGCTAGCAAACCAAAATTTCAAGTAGGTGATAGTGTAGTTTTAAGTGATGATACCCACAAATTTAGAAAAGGGTATTGGGGTAACTGGACACGAGAATTGTTCACTATTGCTCAGGTTATTAATAGAAACTCTGTAGTATATAGAGTTCGCAGTCGGGACGGAGAGATAGTAGAGGGAACTTTCTAAGAAGCTCAACTGCAAAAGGCTAATATACCCAATGAACTTCCGGAAGACGTGTATCTAATCGAACAAGTACTTAAGCAGCGCAAACAGAAAGGAAAGCTTCAGTATTTTGTTAAGTGGCTCGGTTATCCCTCATCGTATAATTCTTGGGTTCGTAGCGAAGATGTTTTACTTAACCCTCCCCAGTAACGCCAGTATGAAAATGTTTCCTACAAACACGCAAACGAAATTTCAAGTGGAATTACCACACGAGATCAGACTTAAAGGTAAATGGGAAGTTGCTCTTGCCGAAATTCATCTTCCGGGAGAATTTAATAACGTCGATTCCGGTTACGATGAGTTTCATATGATACGTGCAATTGGTGGAGGAGTCAACAATATCGAAAACAACAACATCGCAGGAAATAAAGTTTTCGAAAAGTCTAAAGAAGGATTTTACAAAGTGTACAAGATTCCCCATGGCAGTTAAAATTCACCCTCTGAAGTTCTTCAAGCAGTGTTTGATGTGAGTTCTGTGATTACTGGAAAAAAGAACCCAAACAACACCATTTCTCTGACAGTTCCAAAAGATTACAACCTGTTGTTTCCCAAGGAGGCCTCGGGTTTGGGGCTTCTACTGGGTTTTAATCAGATTGGTGTTAAACTGAAAGGTACAATCACAGGGAAATATCCAGTTGATATAAAGAGGGGTGTAGCCGCATATTTTGTTTATTCTGATTTAATACAAGAACAGATAGTTGGTGATACATGTGCACCATTGTTACGAGTTGTTCAGTGCAGCACTAAGTGCTCCTTCGTTTTTGCTCAACCTGATTATTATCCGTTACGAAAACAAACATTTCAGTCAATTAGCATTGAAATTCGTTCTGACAGCGGCGAACTGTTCTACTTTCGTGGTCGCAAGACAATAGTTAAATTACAGTTCTGACAAGTGAAGGATGACTGATTATCTCAGATATTACACATTGCAGGCAGGTGGGGCACAAATGTTTACGGGCCCCCCAATACAACGTGGGTACGGATTAGGTAGCATTTTCAGAAGTGCCTTCTCCTTTCTAAGTCCACTTTTAAAACCTGCAGCTCAATTTGTCGGTCGTCAAGCCTTAAAAGCTGGTCAGCATATGATAGGAGATGTCTTGGAAGGGGGTACCTGTACGTCGAGCCTTTATAAACAGAGCATCAGAAGTTGGGAAAACTATTGCTGAAACGGCTCAGAGTCGATTACTTCAGAGAGGTCAAGGAAGCAAGAAGAAAAAAACGAATACTAAAAAACGCAAGCGACATGACATCTTTTGCTGAGGATATGATGTCAGAGTTAGATCTTTTATCCCACCCTTGTGTCAACATGTGTGTGGAAAGAAGTTCTTATGTTACCTACCAACCAATATCCAGTACTGACAGTGGAGGTCCTGTGGAATTTTGCATACCAGGTACATCTGAAGAATACTTGGATTTGGGAAACTCATACCTACGTGTTCGTGTGCGCATCACCGATAATGATAATAAACCTATCGAAGATTCTTCAGTTGGTGTTGTGAATAATTTTTTCCAGTCCCTGTTCAGTCAAATTGACGTTTTTCTCCAAGATAAACTAGTGAATGTGGCATCAGACACGTATCCTTATAGGGCTTATATTGAAAACCTGCTAAATTATGACAGAGATGCTAAAAACAGTCCACTGACAAATGAACTATTTGTTAAAGATGATGTGGCTAATGTTAGTGATATGTTTACCAAAAGTGAATGTGGGATGCGTAGACGACAAGCTCGAATTAAGCAATCAAAAAGTGTCGAGATGCTTGGGCGAATACACGCTGACATCATGCATCAAGACCGGTACTTGATCAATAACGTTACTGTTCGTGTTCGTATGGTTCGCAGTTCTCCCGAATTTTGTTTACTGACTGCAAATGCTGATTCTAAGGCTAAAGTGCAAATTGAAGAGGCTACACTTTTTGTCCGCAAAGTCAAAATAAATTCAAAGATTCAACTGGCTCACCTGTCTGTGTTAGACAAGTCAAACATGATATACCCCATCAATCGTGTGCAAGTGTCTTATTTTTCAATTCCCAAGGGTATGTCAGATGCCACACGAGACAATCTGTATCTAGGTGAAATATCATCTAGATTAATTATTGGACTGGTCGCTAGTGATGGATTTAATGGCACTTTCAACAGAAATCCATTTAATTTTCATAATTTCAACTGAATTTTCTTGTAGTGACCGCTGACGGTATTCAGTATCCCTCACAACCTTTGACTCCGAACTTCAAAGAAAGGCATTACAGCAGATGTTACATGTCACTGTTCACATCACTAGGTAAATGGAACAGAGACTGTGGTAATGATATTTCTTATGAAGAATACGTAAAGGGAAACGTTCTCTATGGATTTGACTTATCGCCAGATCAAAATGCCGTTGCCCCCCATGTCAGCCTGTTAAGAAGAGGAAGTGTGCGACTCGAAGTGAAATTTGCTCAACCTCTTCCTGAAAACATCACAGTGGTTCTTTATGCAGAATTTGAGTGTACGTTATCCGTAACAAAGGATCGTTCTGTTACTGGACTATGAACACTGAACAATTAGTAAGCATACTAGAGTTAGAACCCAGTACGAGAAAAGTGGGTTTAGGAGTTTATGCTCGTGATGAATTGCCACAATATCCGATCAGAAAACAACAGTCGATGTTCGTAGTGAACACAGATCCGACCTGGTTGCCAGGACAACATTGGCAAGCTACCTATATTAAAGACAAACCGGGTGATTTTTTCGATAGCTTCGGTCGTCCACCCGAAAACGATATTGTTAACTTTCTGAATATTAATACTAATAAATGGTATTATAATTCTGTAGCTGTACAAGCTAAGGAATCTGTCGCTTGTGGTTTGCATTGTGTGTATTTTTTAATATTGAGATGTCGTGGTCTTTCTATGCAAAATGTTATTAGCAAATATTATTCTAAGGATTTGTGGTTAAATGATATTGTAGTAACTAATGCTGTTACAGATCATTTACTGAAAATAAAAAAATAATTTAAAAAAAATAATAATAATAATTGTTTTTTTTTCACTTACCATTTTTTCCAAACCAGTTTCTTATTCCCACGCAGCTTTCGGGGAGATAGAGAGATGAATTTGGTACTCCTTCTTCGAGCTCTCTTGCGGGGAGGGATTGGAGTGGAAGCATTTTCTTCACTGGGACTGGCTGACGTTGATGGTTGATGGGAATGGTTCTGGGTATTTGATTTGTTCAGTAAAGGTTGTGGACGTGGTATTCTATGTTCCTGTTGCTCTCCTTCTGTGAGAGCCAATTGGTTTTTCAACCCTAAATACTTTTGCAGAACATTTAAATATGCTTTTACTTTTTCATCTGCATGTTTATTTCTTAATTTTAAAATAGTACTGATTTCGTCATCAAGTGTATGCAATTCACGCTCCTCTGGTGATTGGAGAAGCGTAAATATTTTAAACATATTCATTTTCTAATAAGTGAACTCAATAAAGGAACAATGATACTGCCTAATAATGGGAACAGTGCTCCTCCGTGTTGTAAAACCAATTTTCCTCTGGTTATAAAGGGAAGCGATTTGTTACTTAGTGCTCTTATAATTTTTTTTTTCCTTTGTAGGCGTGACTTTTGGTTGTTTTTTAGTGGAATATTTTCACATAATACATTTTTGCAAATTTCACAGAGTGTGGTGATTTGGCTGGAGGTGCAATGTTTTAAAGCATCATTTGCTTGTTTGGGAGAGGAATGAGATAAGTACTTGATGAGATATTCATAGCGTTTGAGTCTATCAGCCATTCAGGGATAAATACTGTATTGGGTTCTTCTCCTGACAAAATCCGTGACCTCAAGCGTAAAATATCAGGTGTTTCCTGTCTAAAGTCTAAAACTAAATATGAGTGGTGTTCCCGTGTTGCATCTTTATAAATCTGAACTAACACGTTCGTTTGTCCTGGAAATACTTGGGAAGCTAAATAAGAAAACTGCAAAGAGTCTCGGGGATTTTTAAAAGCAATAACATAATGACTATTGAGAGAAATTGTACGAAAATGTGTACCTTTACAGAATAAATTTTGTGTCAGTAGAATGACACTAAGGTTACGGTGATGTGAACCTTTTATGAATATATCAGCTATTTCCGTGCTGTCCTTAGCCTGGTGAACCAAATCATCGATTATGAATAAATTTCTCACATTAGAATCAAATTCAGGTAAATTCAAACCATTCACGAATTCTATATTGGTAAATTTTTTAAATTTATCTTCATTTTCACTGTAACAGTAAACGATTCGTTCCGGTGGTGGTTTGATTAGTTGATTACAATGTTCAATGAGAGACAACACGAATGTTGTTTTTCCTGACTGAGTAGCTCCCGAAATTATACATGTAAATGGATGTATGAACATATTGAAAATGATAACATAATAAGACTGTGATTGTTTTATATAATCAGAGATCATGTAAAAACAAATACATACTTGTTTTAATATCAAAAAAATCTCCTTGTCAACATTTTTTTATTTTTTTTTTTAACACAGTCACCATGTAATCATGCCAAGACGACTTTCTTTTTTAATTCTAAGGGGAAAAAAAAGCCATTTTGGAGTAATAGTAACAATAACATTGATGTAAAAAATGTACAAGAGAAGGGCGACCTGCAAATCATTGTGTTGGGAAACAACCATGGATTTTTACCTACCAGGTAGAATGTTGTTTAGTTTTCTGTCCCATAGATGGCATCTTTTGCTTATGGGGTATATGAGAATGTAAGGAATTATCCTTTAAAATACCCATAGGGAAAAGTGCATGTGTCTGTTGACACTATGCGCTTCGCAAAAGTGTATCCAAATCTTTTTGTTAGTGAGGTCGTTTTGAGTTGACAGCTCCATTTGTCTCTGTGGACAGAAAATGGTACTGGAATTTGGATATTTTGTGGCTCACCCCTTACTGCTGCAATCATAGATTCCAGATTAATCTCAGTGGCCGCGCGAGAATTTAAAGTAATGCCTTTGCATTTGGTCACAATCTTACCCCCCCCCCCGCGTTCTGTAGGAATAAGATTTGGGGCCTGTGGTAACAAACTCAACAATAAAGTCACCGTCGAGTTCGTCACCTAGCTCTCCAAGGTAGTGACCAATGGACGGTGAGTAATTGCCGTGTTTTTCACTGAAAATGACAGAATCAGTATCTGTGTATAAAAGCCGTCTTTGCAAAGGTTCCATGACCTCGTATAACTTTATCCTACCGTAGGCAGCTACAAATGAGGAGATGACGGCATTCCCTTTCCTATTTTCAGGTTCAGTGCCTTCAATAGGAGAGTAGGCAACCATCATCTGCTCTTCTGAAACTAACCTGGCATCTTGGATAACTTTACTGTTATCTAAAAAAAGTTCTACGAGGTCTTCATAAGAGGAAATCACCTGGGTCTGAGTTCTTAACATTCTCATGCCAAGCCTTCCCCATAGAGAATTCAAACAAAGCTTAGCAAGTGAACGTTTACCAGGGTTTTTACTAATGTGTTCACTATTTAACATAACACCTTCCCTTAGCAAAAACTCGTCCAGATAAGCCTGTCGGTTTTGACGTTCAGGCCATCCAGATGCTTCCTGTTTCAGCTTCAGAAAGGTATCAATATAGTGAGCAAAGAAGTTTTCTTCCCCTTCAAATTTTTGAGAAAAATGCCACACCTCGTAAAATTCAATAACTTTATAACCACGAGAACGTGATAAATCTAACTCTGGACTGCACCAATAACCTGTAAATGATCGGTCGGTATGAGAGCATAATGGGGCCATTTCGGAAGCACACTTTCCACACAGGGGGAAGATTAATTTTTCGTTAACTGTGATGGGCAAAACCGGTAAAAAGAGATCTGTAGGTGCTTCCACTTTTGCATGGCAAATACCAAAGTATACCCCAGGAGAATAGTCGAAATTATCGATAATAACTTCGGGATGCCCCATAGGAAATACCTGGTATTTCATTACCCGTGGATAAAGGCTATTGAAGTCCAAATAGCGAATAACTTCCCCTTCTGACTGAATTTTGTGAATAAGGTCCGATGCGGACTTCCCCCCCACAGAACGTGCATGTTGTATGGTTATGTTGTTCTGTTGTTCTTGTCATTTGAGCCAAGCCAAAGTCTTTCGACTTTGTACGTTTGCCCCTATGTAACCCCAAGCAGGAAGTATGGCCAATGTGTTAGGTTTCAAAAAGTTTTGGAGAAATACTCTTAAACATACTCCTGCAATTGTAATGTCATGGAGAAAGTGATCAATCTGGGTGAGCTGTATGAAGAGAGTGCGAAAAGTGTTGCAACTGTCTCGCAAAACACGCACCTCATCTTTCGTATAAGCTAAAAGTTCCGCTTTCAGACAGTATTCAGTGTCTAGCCGATTTTCGTACCAAGTCTCGAACTCTGTACGAGTTTCTTTATTCATAAATTCCGGCTGGAAATATGATTTTCCGGGGATGACTCCACGATAATCCAGAGAATCGGATGTGTGAAACTTATGAGGAAAGAAACCCTTACGAACTTCTGGGAGATCGAACATGGCTGGGAGTTTCCGAAGAGCGACACTAATGTAGGAAAAACTATCAAGAAATATGATGTTTAAAGGGTCATAACAGAGAGCAAGTATCTTCGATCCGTCAAACACTACACGGGGTTGGAAATTTTTTGAAAAAAGATATTCCAAAATAAATACCCGTCAAAACCACGAAAATTGTGTGCAATCACACGAACATTTTCGTATTTTGGTTTGATAGTCCGAAGGTCTTGCCATCTCGATCTCTTTTCATGATATTCTTGACAGTAAACAGCTCATCTAGAAACTGACCCACACAGTTTTCACCCCAGAACTCGCGTTCGTGACTACCAAAATCAGCTATACATAATACTGGTACATGACGATGATTTTTAGCTATAGTTTCTGTGTCAAAAAAACCATAGAAACTTGTTTATTTGAGACCTCAGATTTTTGCACAAAGCATTTCTGTTTTGGGTGAACTGATTTGCAGTAGTTGCAGAAATTTTCAGGTGGACAGACGTGACTTTTATTTGTAGAGAAAGTAGTCAAACACTGTCCGCAACGATGGAATTTTGAACAAATATTATTTTGTATGTGCAAATTCAGACATTCGTTGCCGTAGAAAAACCTATTGCATAACTTGCACAAAAGAAGGTTCTGCACACTATGATTGGCGTTTGTGCGGCAGCTGGTGCACACATTTTGGCATCTATGCATATGCAATTTGATTGAATTTTTGAATGATTTTATGCAACTGGGGCAATAATAGTTATTCCCAAACAGAGCTGGCACACTACGCACTAAATCATAATGAGATTTGCGGTATAAAAGACAGATCTGTTTATTTGCATTTGGGCCTCGAAATACCACAGAAAAATCAGCATCTGCTGAAAAAATTACGATTTGGTATTCCGGAGTCAAATGCTTTTGAAAGAGATCTGCTTCTGGAATACCACAAGAAATGAGTGGAACCCCTGCAATTTTGTGCAAAGTTAAAGCCCTCTTTGTTTGTAACTTTTTACGATCTAAACACACTTGTCTGTATGTTTGGGCATCTTCAGTTTGTGCACAAACACCCAGAACAAGTGCTCGGGCCATGCAAAGATTGTCTTTGTTGTTAATTTCCACAACAGCTCTTTTGATTTTCACAAATTCATCTAGGCTAAGCAGCGTTCTTCTTTTAACATTGGTTCTGCCACCACCATTGTTACTGATATTGATAAGTACGACATCGATCACAAGATCATTTGCCAAAAGAAACTCACGTTTCGATTGGGCGACAGCATAACGCCCAACCGAACGTGAGAAAAAGTTCCAGAACTCGATAAACGCTGAATGATTTCATTAAGCATATCTCGAAAAAAAATTTCAAAAAAACACTCTGGTGAAAAGAGTTCCAGATCACGAAATCGAACTTGATACTCCAATTGTCGAGTTTGATACTTGATAGATTTACGTGATCAGGCCACCGAAACAGTATAAAAGTCAATGTAGAGTGAGGGTTCGATAGTTGTAGAAGTAGAGAGTTTAGTTTCACATCCAGTAACTGAATGTGAATCATATAAATTTTGGGGAGGGTCGCGACTTCCTCCAGCCACACCAGCGATTGTTATATTAGAATTAATACCACTTCCTGTGATTTCTTCATTTTCTCCAGTCAAATCTACCTCTACAATGGTGGGTTGATGATTGGATATATACCCATTACCATCAATAAACCGAATAACAGATGATCGCTATTAAAAAAAATAAAATAAATAAAAATTACTTTCTAGATTTCAGAAATATCGTTTAGAAATAAAAACGCAAGGTGATTTTAGCAATTTCAATACTACATAAGAGTTTCACTAACACACTTTTACTAAACATCACCCCTCAAAAATTTTCCCCCAAAAACTCCTAATAACCAAAAAATAAATTAAATGTTACTCATCATAATTTATTAGCAATTTCGACACTATGTGATGGTTTCACTAAGACAATATTAGTAAATAACTACACTCAATATCTTTTCCCAATCAAAAAAAAAAAAAAAAAAAAATATATATATATATATATATATATATATATATATATATATATAATAATGACTTGTGGAATTTCACTTAACACAAAACAGATTGAATATCATGAACATGATTATTCGTTTTCCATTGCAAAAACCACCTTATAACATTATAGACAAAAATCGCTAATATAGTCACTAAAATTTACATGACATTGCTATAAAATAACAAAATTAACTTACCTTTTCTCCAGGAAAACTCATTTGGAAACTATAATAATCTTCTGAATGCATACAAATTTACCAATACTAGAAACTCAAACAAATGAAACGTGCGACCCTTGAGTCTATTTATAAAAAATTAGAACCAATGGAAAACGAATAATCACATCATGTGACAATGAATAACTCAGTTCTCAACGATCACACAAGGTCAAATTACGAACCTTTGCTACCCATCAGAAAGTTGACTAATACACATCCCTGAGAAAAATTTTACCTTTGAAGTAACCATTATCTATACGGGTAAGAAAAGAACGATGACCGACTGATCGGAAATGAGTCACTCAGTTATCTACAAACAAGGTTAATGAAAATTAATACCGTGGGAAAAAAATTCGCAAATAAATTCTACTTACAGAAATAGGTTAAGAGCACAAGGAATCGAAGGTAAAATTAATAGTTATATTGGTAATTTCCCAACGGAAACCAAGAGTTCGAAACACAACACACGATTTCTCACCTACGTACAACAAAAGGCGACCGGATACCTTAAAGATAGAACTTAATGAGAAATATATAGTGTTGGAAAATAAATTCTCATATACTTTATATATTTATTAATTCTGCTCAGTTATTCTGTTAGCATATGACCTGTAAAAGTAAAATACAGAAAATAACCACTCAATTTGAAAAAAAAAAATAAATAAAAAATTCACTTGTGTGAATTCCATACTCTAACAGCAATCGGAATTCGAAACCGGAAATAACACTTACCCTAAACAAAACGGCGCATAGACTTTCCCACCAAGCTTGGGCAACTTTAAGAAAAGACTTAATGAGAAGTATTCAGTGTTGGAAAATAAATTCACATATACTTTATATATTTATTAATTCTACTCAGTTATTCTATTAGAATATGACTTTTAAAAGTAAAATACAGAAAATAACCAATCAATTGAAAAAAAAAATAATAATTTCACTTGTCTGAATTCCATACTCTAACAGCAATCGGAATTCGAAACCGGAAATAACACTTACCCTAAACAAAACAGTGCATAGACTTTCCCACCAAATGGATACTAAAGTAAATTAAGTAGTCCACTAGCTTTTCTGGTTATTTACAGAAATATCATTCAACTCCTATGTTTTGTGTGTTTTGTGGTGTGAATATATGTTAGCCACAGTAGCCTATAATGAGATTTGTGTTTGTGTTCTGTGAATATATGTTAATCAACAATTTGGAATATTCAGAAAACCTAGATAGTACCACGATGTTCCCATTCTGGAAAGAAATGTAAGTTTTTTTTTTTTTTTTCAAAGAAATGTTACGCCAAGAAAAACACCATTTGCATTGGTGATATATGTAAATTCAATTCCTATTTCTTGCATATTGCAATGTAAATAATATCTGTGAAGTAAATATGTAAACTTAAAAGAACAAATAGTGTCTTTGATGTGTTATGTATGTATGTTTAAGTAAGAACAGTTTTGAAATAACCGTGAATACACACACACGATTTGTTTATTTATTTATTTATTTATTTATTGAACTTTAAGATCTTACTTTTAGACAAATCAAAATATATGGATGAATTATGAATAAAATATGAACTTGATTAGAATATGAATATAGAAGAAAATACAGATGAGGTATGGAAAAAAGTATGTGTGTTTGAGTGACATAGCATATAATTAATTATTCAGAAAATCTCGAAACTGTGAATATCCAAACACATAACGTCATGATTCTTATCTTATCTTGATCTTGTTTAAAGTGACCACCAATCACAACACGAATCCTTATCTCTAATATATCTCCCTTTTCCATTCAAAACAACAACGTCACTTATTTACAAATAACAAATGACAACATTTATTTACAAACAAACCAAACACAAGAACTGAAGCCATTGACCACAGATGCTCCCAAGGAAATTCCTGACTCAGGAAGCCACGCACACCGGAAGCATTTGGTTTAAAGTGTCCCACCAATCACAACACGAATCCTTATCTCAACCATCACCCATAATCCCATACGCGAACCAAAACACAAGAACTGAAGCCATTCACACATATGCCCACAGGGAAATTCCTAACATTCCAAACCCATGACGTCAGGAAGCCACGCCCACCGGAAGCATTTGGTCACTAGTGGCTCCCCTACTAGGAGCTGAAGCCATTGACACATATACCCTCAGGGGAAAGCCACGCCTGCTGGAAGCATTTAGTCACTAGTGGCTCCCATACTACTTGCTTTGATTTTCTTCGTGTACGATATTGTTCTGTTGAATCGGTTTGCTATTCTGGCTTTGATATTTGTTGATGAATTGTTGGTAATATAGGGGTATTGTTTCCTAATGTGACCCTCGTCATGAGAGAAGAAGTGCTGCGATGAGAAAGATAAGTAGGAAGTGTAGGTGATTCCATTTATATCCGAGTTGATTAATTTTGGCAGGTTGTGTATGCGTCGTTATTTGGAAAGTGCATTAATGCCTGTCTTTGGAAGCTTTTGACATGGGCAAATTCGTGCTTCTTCGTGGCTGCTGACAATGTGCATATTTTTCCTGTGATAGAACCGTATCTTGATAACATGGATCTGATGAGTTCATGAGGAATTTCAGGGGACGTTTGATACCGTTACTTTTGTCGGGGTCAGTGCTATTGGGGCTGCTTCCAAGTGATAAACACCGATATCGACGCCTTTTTGCAGTACCGTTTGTGCCCATGAGATGCGGCTGAAATACACTTGCACCGTATCAGCTACGCGAGAGGCGTCAGTGATATTTTTTGCGGGTACGGTTTTGGCGATCGCCGTCAGATGCTCTTCTAGTGGAATGTTTTCGTGGCGAGGATAACAATTCCATTTTCTCGGGAAATGACGTTCGTAACAGTGGTAGATATTTTTGCATTAATCAGTTTACTGCTGGCTGATGTGGCATTCGCGTGTGAAATCAGTGTTTCGGGGGACGATAGGATATTTCCGTTTGATACAACATTAGCATAAGATTTGGAATTGACTGACCTGTTTTCCGTGTCCGTAGCTCCTGTGAACTTTGCTCTTCCTTCCGGGTCCGAAGTCGTGATGGGTCCTTGCATTTCTGTATCAGCAGTGGTACAGGAATATGCGGTTGCCATGGGAGGTAAGCCTTCGCTTTATGGCAGCAAAGTTAAGGATGTATCGGAACTCATACAGCAGGAGAAGAAAACTGTCATAAATCACTTATTAATATACTTACGCGTACACGACTGGCATGAGTGGATAGCTCTCAGATTGGAGAATATCTGTATAAAACTGCAAGTCCTTCTTTGCGGACTTTGCAGAAGAGGTGTTTGCGGCCATCTTTGATGTCATCGGTTTACAACAAATGTCCATCTCAAAAATTATTTACTTGTCCGAGATGATTACATTTCATCAGTTCAAAATATTGTATTACTCTTTCTATTACACTCTTTAATTACAATCAAGTTGTAATGCGATAAGCTTTCAGAATGTATTTCTGTTAAGACAACAAGTACATACTTTTCGGATTCGGTTCTTTGTTTGTTTGTTTTTTACCCCAAATCATTTCTGATCGTTTTTTTTTTGAGATTACTTTCTTCACACTTTCTGTTAGAACATTGATAATAAGTAGCTTTTCGTTCAATATTTGTGAAGGAGTAGTATACCGTACGTTGTATAATAATTCTAATTTCTTTCAAAGACTTATTTCTCTAATGATCACATAACTGCGTTTCAAGCGCAACTGAAAAACCCCTTTTTTGATTTTGCATTTTCTTTCCTAAATCTTGCAAATGGCATAACATGCATTACAATTTGAAGTAGCACTAACGAATTTTTCTTGGATCGGATGGTTGCTCTGCATTTCAGTCTCAGCCCTCTTTAACCCATGATATTCGTGACTGTTAATCTAATATGAAAATGATTGATTGATTCTCTTCCGTCAAGACGGGTTGAGTACTTCAGGAGTCCATCTTCTCTTAATAAAGTTTGAAAAGTTTCAATTATAAACTCTCTTTTAATCATTCATATTAAATAAAAGCTTGTCTTCTAAATGTAGACTTCGGCTTGCTATTAATTAGTGTACTCTTCTGCGATGAGGAAGTAGTATACTGGGCATACAAAATTTACGTGAGAGACAGAAACAGTTTGTTGCTTTAAAAATTATATTTCTGATACTTAATTAGCTAAGGTTAGTTTATGTAATTTATATAACGGTTCCATGACCAGCTATATGATGTTTAGAGCAATATAATTTATATATTTGATATTTTATAATAACTAAGTTGATGGAAATATAACTTTAGAATTAAAAATTTAATTAACTGTAATTAATGCTATATTTGTAATGTTATTCGAATAATATTTTTCATATTTTTCATATTCTTTCCGGAAACCTGTACGGAGAACACACATGCTCCATGGAACCATTACTAGTTGTATCGTATCCGCACTGGTTATTCAAATACTGTATGTCACTTCTGTAGTTTAATAATGAAATCGCTAGTCAGTTAAGTGTGCTATACAGTTATTTGTATATTTATTATATATCTATATTTTTTTCATATAATTATCACAATTATCCTGTTTGGAGAAACAGTTTTTAAAATCTGTAAGGATATTGGACAAATATCCTAACTAGCTACCTTCTAATGAGAGGAATTTAATAAAATCAATACTGAAATATTTTTGAGTTCTATCTCATATAGACATACTAGTATAATACATACCAAATAGGAAATGTAAATTGTAAAGAAGTAATAATAATAATAATAAATAACCCATAAGATAACATGAGAATCTTAGTTTTCGCGTACTGCAAAATACAAATTCATAGTAATAAGTTCTTAAAAGAAATAAGAGATGGACTGAGTCCTTGACTCTTTATCCCGTCATCTGAATGAAGAAAATCTGTGTGGATGGAGTGTTATTGAGCTAAAAGCTCTATCATGGCTGGGTAACGGCAATAGCCGAGCCTCAGTTAAAACTTCATTGGCTACAGTATTGCCATTCATTACCCTGGAAGTCAAAGGCATTATCATGTAAAAATTTCTAAATGGAATATGATTTAAATTAAACGGTGTCTTTATATAATTGGAATTGAAAATGAAACTCCTAAACAAACTAAAATAAAGTCAAAGAAATTAAATTTCTTTTATTATTATTATTACATAATACATATTATTACAGAAAAGACAAAATTAATGATATTCAGAAATCCACTGACTCGACCAGTTGATAACAAATATATAACCATCCAACATCCACTTTCCAACATACAAAACACACAGAACAACAAAACCACTACAATCATTCAGGTTGAAACAATACGATACCTTGGAATTTACTTCGATGCAGATATGAACTGGAATCGCCACATAAACCATCTAAACAACAAACTCCAAATAATAAGTAGCAAACTCTACAGGTTAAAAGACATAGTTCCCATACGCCTAAAAACACTAATATACAAACCACTATGCCAGAATATACTAAGATACGCTATAACAACCTATGCTTTCTGTGCACCCTACAAATTAAATAGATTAATGTCGCTATGGTACAAAATGATAAAACTGACCTTTGGGGAACAAAGAGAAAATAACGACCTTATACATTGCAATGTCAGAACACAAAATACTGACAGCAAAACATTTATGTCACTATGCAGCTTTGCTAAAACATTATTTCGATGCCAACTACAGGACAGTCAGAAATGCACACCGTATAACAAGACCTCAGACTACTAATTATATCACATATAAATACAATAATCACTACGGAAAGGCCACGCGAAACTTCTACATGCCAGACATGATAAACAAATTACCTTTTGAATACAGAAACCTTACAAATTACAATAGCCTGAAAAGAGCTCTAAGGACATACTATGAACAAGAAACACGCACCCAAAATACCATACAAACTTAATGAAACACAATATATTCGTTCAGGCCTCCAGTTCAGTGACACATCAATACATTCCAAGTTACTGTGTGTGTGTGTGTGTGTGTGTGTGTGTGTGTGTGTGTGTGTGTGTGTGTGTGTGTGTGTGTGTGTGTGTGTGTGTGTGTGTGTGTGTGTGTGTGTGTGTGTGTGTGTGTGTGTGTGTGTGTGTGTGTGTGTGTGTGTGTGTGTGTGTGTGTGTGTGTGTGTGTGTGTGTGTGTGTGTGTGTGTGTGTGTGTGTGTGTGTGTGTGTGTGTGTGTGTGTGTGTGTGTGTGTGTGTGTGTGTGTGTGTGTGTGTGTGTGTGTGTGTGTGTGTGTGTGAATTTCTCAATCATAGATTTCGTAGCTTCCCAACACAGCAAAAGAAAAATCCAATAAATAATAACCAACTGGTGTCATCCTCAGATAAGCTTACATATAAGCTTCGAGGATGGAAGCAAAGAAATTAGTTCTCATCCAAGGTGTATCATATGTAACCAAATGCATGTAATGTATGTAATAACTATAACAAAAGTATGCAATATAGAGTGATTATATCCATTGATATTGTATATATAGCGTGTAAAATTGCAAAAAAACATCTGTAGTAATCATCATTATGAATAATATAATAATATATGTTGTAAACAGTTATTGTTATTATTATTATTTTAAAAAAAAACTTTATGTACGAAAAAGTATTTGTTATGCATAATTGTCTTCATATAATGTATGTAATTTATCTGAGAAATAATAAAATATTAAAAAAATACAATATACAGGACAAAAAAAAAGAAAGAAAAAACCTGTACGAATTTCATTGTTACAAAAAAAAAAAAATAAATAAATAAAATATCAACAGAATTAAACCTGTTGTAAATATGCAATCACAATATTAATCATAATTTTAATTTAAAAAAAGATTGCATTTTTTAAAAGAAAAATATGTAATTAAGTATGTATCATAAGTAATCAAATGCATGTAATGTATGTATCATATGTAAACAAATGTACACAATGTTGTATCATATGTAACAAAAAATATTATTATTATTATTATTATATACAGACAAGCAACAGAAGCTTCGTTTCTGTTACTAATGTGAGCGTAGAAAATACATGAAGATAAATAAGAATTAAAAATCGATAGCCGGAAAAGTTAAAACGTAAAATGAATTTGGCAAATTTTGGATTTTGAAGAAACTGGGAAAAAGGAGAATAAAAACCTGTAGCAAGCCAGCAACAAACATAAGGGGCGCTGGTCGTTCCGGGAAAACATCCTCAGATGAGATAAGCCAAAAACTGACTGTAAACCCCCCGTAGGGGTTTTTTGTAAAACACATTAAGAGGAGTACATTTGGTAGTTTCTATTGCTAGCGTTTCAGAACATTGCAAGCTAGATTCTTTTTTTTTTAAGTCACACTCATTGCCTTGCTTTGCTACGTGCTTATACGAGAGTGGTCTGAAAAGTTCTCGGCCTCGACAATAGATGGCAACATTATCGGCAAGATTTTTTTTTCTAAGTTGGTACATCTGTCTTAAGCCCCATGTGAAATTGGTGTAATTCGTTTTATACAGGTGCCTGAAGCAAAATGTGTTGTCTGTATCCCTTGAAATGAATAAAATTTAGTATCGTGCGGTTATATAATTCTTCATAAAAGAAGATTTAACGCCAAAAGAAATTCATTCGAAGTTCACAAAATTTTATGGGCAATCTTCTCCTTAGTTTTCGACAATTAAGAAATGGGTTTCCAAGTTTAAAGGTGGCGATACCATCTCTGTAGATGATCGACGTTAAGGACGTCCAAAAAGTGTAGCAACACCAGAAATCATTGATCAGGTGCACGATGTGATATTGGATGACCAGCGAGTCAAAGTGTGTGAACTTTCTGACACTATAGGCATTTCAAAAGAACGTGCAGGAAATATTTGGCATGAAGAATTGCAAATGAAAAATGTTTGCGCAAGATTAGTGCTGCGCTTGCTCACAGCAGATCCAAAAACGCACTCGCATGAAAATCTCTGAACAGTGCTTGGAGCGTTTTAACAAGAATAAAACTGATTTTGTGCATTGATTTATTACTATGGATGAGACTTGGATTCACCATTACATACCAGAATCCAAACAGCATTCAAAACAGTGGACAGAAGCTGGTTGTTTAGCGCCAAAGAAGACAAAGTCGGTTCCATCAGCAGGAAAGGTCATGGCATCGGTGTTTTGGGATGCATGTTGTTTATTAATTATCTTGAAAAGGGTAATACAATAACCGTGGAATATTATTTAGATCTTTTAACCAGACTAGACGAAATAATTCGTGAGAAAAGACCCGGTCTGCAGTAGGAAAAAAATCATCTTTCATCAGGACAATGCACCTGCCCACAAAAGTGTTTTGGCAATGGGGAAATTAAGGAATGTGCACTATGAATTGTTGGAACATCCACCCCCAGGTTTGGCTCCCTCTGACTTCTATCTTTTTCCAAAACTAAAACTCTTCTTTGCTGGTCAACGTTTTTCTTCGAATCAAGAGGTGATTGCAGCTGTAGAGGGGTATTTTACAGATCTTACTGAGAACCACTAGAGGGACCGAATAACGGCGATGGAGCATCGCTGGAACAGTATTAGTCTTAAGGGAGATTATGTTGAAAAATAAATATTATTTTGAAATTATAAATTCGTTTTTTCATTGTTAGGCCATGAACTTTTCAGACGCCCCTGGAATACTAATGTATGAAATCTGCATAATAAAATTAAGTTCTTAGAACAAATCTAAGAAATTTAATTGCATATTGTGGAAATTTTTGAGTCTTGGCTTAACGATGATGTTCGTGATTCTCAAGTGCAGAATGTTAATTATTGACATTTTAAATTATTAAATTATAAATTATATCATTTAAATTAACTTAAACACAGCTTTAGTTTTATAAACTAAAATTACGAAAGAATATTTCATAATCTGTAATTTTTAACTAAAACTAACTTTTAGTTAGTTTTAAAAACTAAAAAAATTTTGTTTGATCTTGTCAACACAAAAACTTCAACAGAATAATGTTCGTTACGTGTAGTAATTGCAATAATGTAAGATTTTCTATCACAGAAGACAAAATAGTCGTTTTTTTATTACGAATCCGTTACAAGTGAAAGAATTTTTAAATTTCAATTTTTTAAAAATTGCCACTGACAATAGATACCATTTTTAAATAATCCCAAATGATAGAGGTTAAGGTATGGGTCCTTGCTGGCTTATGTATTGGGATTACATCAGCCAGTTTCCAAGTGGTAGGAAAATAGTGAAACCTCAAGATTACATTTATGATTATGGTCAGGTGCACTACAGTTTTTCGGGGCAGCAGTTTGATCATTTTATTTGTGATACCATCTGAACCATGAGCTGTTTTGTTCTTTAAATTTTTTATGATATCATATAATTCAGCAGGTGATGTGGGTGCAATATGGTCAGCACCGGTATCTTTAATGAGTGTCTGACCTGGCTGTTAACTTTATACAAGTGATTTTTGTCTCATTTTTCATGTGAACATTTGAACTACTCTTCTAATTTTTTTTTGCTATAGTTTCTGCCTTTTCTACGTCTGTGTGAACAAGGCCATAGTCAGAAAGTATAGGAGGGAAGGGATCTGCCTTTGTTTCTGATATTCCTCAGTGCCAAACGTACTGAGATGCGTTGGTTCGGTGTGGCCTGCCACATCAGTATAGTTTGATCCTATGTAGTTGGAAAAGATGCAGCCATTCTTGTTAGTGGTTCCATAATTCCAGACAGGGTGCTTGGAGTTTAAGTTTCCGGCAATAATGATGGACTCTCTAATGCCTAAAATGGCATTTAGATCAGAGTGCAGTAGTTTTAAGGGTGGGTTGTAAGCTGAGTAGATTCTCAGTATGCCACCCGAGCTAGTGAATACTTCCACGCCTGTGATCTCAAGGTTAGTGGTTGGAGGATTTTTTTACAGAATGGTGTTTGATATAATTTTTAATGATGGCAGTGCCACTGCCTCTATAGTTTAGCCTGATGGTTCTATATAGGAGTTATCCCCTCATTTTGGGCTGTCTGATGGTCTTAGATGTTTCTCTCTTATTAGAATAACATCTAAATGATATCTATGAGTGAAGTCTTGGATCTAAAATTTTATTTCTGAGGCCATTTGCATTCCATGCAACGATCTGAAGAGAGGCTGGAATTAGTTTGTTTCTATTCATCTAGAAACAAACTAGATGCTTCTAGACGAAACACAGGCCATCCTCACAAAGTGAGGATGGCCTGTGTTTCGCTTAGGAATCTTTCACTGCCCTCAATGGGAGAGCATATAGCTCACAAACACTCCATTCAAAGTTCTTTCTTTACAGACAAAGGGGAATATGAAAAGCATTTTTGCTCCACCCAACTCGCCAGGAACGTTATTCATTTATTCAATTTTAATTTTCTGGTGAGTCAGAGTCGAGATATTTTAGTTTTTTTACGTGATACTTGTCGCAGATGAGTTTGGAAGATCTCACCATTTTATGTTAGTGCTTTTATCCTAAAAAATTCAGAGTTTTGAGAAATACCGGCCAAACTACAACTGCACGGTAAGCGTTTTTTTAAGCTTCTGACAATTCACATTGATAGACATGGAAAAGTAAATAGATGAGACAATATTTGAGGAAGTACAGGGTGTCCACAAATGTTTACCCTGAGTTCCACTGGTTATAATATTTTAATAACGAAACTAACTGAATAAATTTTGTTGCAGGTAAACTTGGGCACTCATAAAGTTTCCATACTGGTATCTTCAGTTTACTGCTTTTGCCACCAGGAGCGCTGCTGCTGATTTTGTTTAAAAGTGGCTTCGGTAGAGGAAAAAGCCCAATGTGTTCTGTGGCTAGCAGAAACAAAATCTCCAGTTACAGTGCAGCAAATGTTGAGGGCACAGTATGGAAAGAACCCACCTGATGTCAAGCTCATTAATTCATGGAAGACGAAGTTTTTAGAAACGGGTTCAGTTCATAAGGGTACAAGCAGTGGCAGACCATCGGATTCCGAGGAGACAGTTGAAACTACCTTCACCCGGTCACCGCAGAAGTCAATCTGAAGAGCTTCACTGGAACTTCAAATGCCAAGGAGTATAGTCCACAAAGTGGTACGCAAACGCTTGAAATTGTTTGCGTACAAAGTCCATATTGTCCAGGAGATAAAGCCAGATGATCGTTCAAACCATGAAGAATTTGCTAACCTCATTTTGAACCGCATTGGTGATGATAGTGATTTTTAATAATTAAAATTGAAAATAATTTTTTTTAAAATTCAAAATTTTAAAACTTTAAATTTAAAATTTTAAACTTTAAAATTAAAATTTAATAACTTAAAATTTTTAATTAATAATCGATATGCATTGAAGTCTAACTTTGTGTTCCATTTCAAGTATCCACTGAAGAGTTATAATCAGGGTAAACATTTGTGGACACCTGTATATCGTGAATTCATCAGACTAGGTGAGCTGCTTAATAACTGGCCAGGAATGGTGAACCTGTACGATACATTTCACTCAGCAAGCGTCACAGGTGATGACACCGATAAAATGGAGGAACAGTTGGATTCGGTGATTCCCTCAGATTTCAAAGATGTGCATGCAAGAAGTGCAAAACAACCGTAGAACCACCCAAAGATAAAGAAATGGAACAAGATCCAGTTTCGAACTCCACTACTTCTCCCAAAAAAAGGTGCCCCCGACATACTAAGAGAAAAACACTGATGGTCAGTTCTAAGATCTACTATGTCCTGTTTATGTTTACAAATTTATTACACAAAGGCCAAAAATGTGGATGAGGGTACAACCCACCACGTTGACAGATTATAGAAAATTAAGAAAGGAAATCGACTTCAGAGGTATTCAGTATCATACCTTCTCACTCGATTCAGAAAAAAAATTTAAAAGTGGTCCTCCGTGGCGTCTCTGAAGACATTGATTCAGAAGAGATAGCTGCCAATCTTAACTTATAGGATCTGCCTCCTATAAAGTTCAGCAGAATGTGTAGATCTGACAAGCCTCCTATTCCGTCAGTCCTTGTAGAGATCCACAACATATACAAAAATATTTACAACTTAAAATCAATGTGGTAGCTCATCATCACACCAGAGCCACTACCGAAAAGGGCATCTTCTGGGCAATGCCACAGGTGCCAAAAGTTTGGCCATGCCTAGAAACTGTGTAAAGATGAGTTTAAATGTCTGAAATGTGGAGATAGCCACCCAACCAATATCTGTACAAAGCCGAAAACCAGCCCGGATAAATGTGCCAACTGCGGTAGTCCTCATCCAGCCAATTATAAGGGATGTACTCAACACCCGAAGAACAGACGGTTGGAGACAACTGAACAGTCTTCCTCCTCTAGAACAGGTGCAGGGGTCCTGCACCACAGCCGGAGGCTCAGAAGATATTAAGAATAGAGTATACAAAAGACAAACAAGAAGTTATGCAGATGTGACCCGTTCAAAAATGTCAACACCAGAACAGAATCAGCAATCAGCACCTACAAACCTGACCGCTGTTATTACTGCCTCTCTAGCTAACATGCTACAAGACTTCAGCATGTCACAGGGTAGAGCTGTGCACATTGTCGGTGCCCGGTTATTTTGCGACCTAGGCAAAGTTTACAAGTGCGCACCTTATTTCACAAGTTGGATATTTTTTAAACTGAAATTTAAAATATAAAACATAAACATTATTTTGGCATGCTTTATTAATAATATACAAAGTAATATACAACATGTATAATATATGAAAATCAAATTTTAATTTTTCTTGCCTTCAATTTTGCAAAATTTTCTACCATTTCCTTGAAATCTAGTGTAGAAGTTCCCCTTCGTGGCTTGTGCCCTAGGCGGTTGCCTAGTTTGCCTTAATGGTAACGTCGGCCCTAGTTGTGCAATTACTTTGCATGTCTTCGAGGCAATGTGTCTTATATGATTGCTGAATAGGAGTTTTTTTTTTTTTAATCAAGAATCACTCTAAGATATTTGACATCAGTCTGCCATGGAATCTTAACTCCCAAAAGATGAATATCCTCCATTCTATGGATTTTCTTTCTAGAAAACAGTATGGATGAGCTCTTTTGGGGGTTTACTTGGATCCTTCAGTCTGCTTGCCATTATGCTAGTATATGTATACTGCTTTGAAGTCTTCTACTTGCCAGTTTTGGGCTCAGAGATCTTGCCATTAATGCAGTATCATCTGGAGTTTCACGCAACGTCAGTCCTCCAGTAAGTGGTACTCCACTTACTGGAGGCCTGACGTTGCGTGAAAAAGTATTATCTTTCGTCTCTGGTGCAGAATTTTCAGACTATGTAAAAATTAATAAAAATGGGAAGAAAAACCTTATCATCTTCCGATACAATGTCAGTTACGTGATAATAGAAAAATTAAAAGAAATTAAGAATCGAAACTCTATTAATAAAACTATCATTAAAGAAATCATATTTCCTGTGCACAACATCTCTCAACTAATTCTTAAATTCTCAAATATTTTTTTTTTGTGGCTAGATGGGCGAAGTAAGGAAGCTTTCATATTCCCCGTTATCTGTAGAGGGCAATGTATGGACAGGGTGGTATTGAGCTATGAGTTCTGATCATGGCAGGAGGGTAATAGCAATAGCCGAGCCTCAGAACTTCATTGACTACAGCACTGTCATCCATTACCCTCCCTGGGTACCCATTTTAGTCGCCTCGTACGACATGCATGGGCTATAGTGGAGCTATTCTTATCCTGGTCACCACAGGAGGAAAATTTCTCAACTGCGAGATAGTGATTGATTATCATCATAGATTCTTTTTAGTATTTATGCAAGGTAAGATTTTGATTTTACTGCAACCTCTCAGGCCCTCTCCTGTTCCCTGCCCAGTGCCTAGCCGTAGTCTTTCGCCTTCAAAAGGAGAGTTCGACTGTCGGTCTACCAGGTGGTCAGCAGAAAAACGTAGGAAGGTGACTACAGTCGTAGAGCCCGAAACACCGATGGACACAGCTGCATAGATCAAAGAGCGAGTCCCACCGGTGATTCTATGTGCTAAAGAACAATGGTCGACAATTATGGAGGTCATGAAGAACTCAGAAATCAAGTTCACTTTGGATAAAAACTCCGACGGAGTCCGTATTCAACCTCAAGGAGCATCGGATTACTGTTGGCTTACTAAACTCATGGACGAATTGGAAATTCTATACCATACATTTCAGCTAAAGAACGAGAAAAACTTAAAGGTTGTCATTAGAGGTTTAGTGGAAATGATAACATCAGAAGAGTTAGCCACTAACCTAAAATCACAAGGCCTCGAGCAGATAAAAGTCCTCTCGAATGTATCGGGCAGACAAACGTCCCATGCCTCTGGTTTTAGTGGAAATCAGCAAGGATTAGAGAGAGAGATCTATGATCTAATGATTGTTTGTAATCTAGTGATAAAGACTGAGCCACTCAGAAGGAAAATATTTGAAGGGGAATGCCACCGCTGCTAGAAATACGGTCATGCGCAGAAACTCTGTAGAGACGAGTACAGATGTGTAAAATGCAGAGATAAACAACTCACATGTTCCAAACCTCGCACTACTCCTGCTAAGTGCGCAAATTGTGGCTGTCCGCATCCGGCGAAATACAAAGGCTGCACACTCCACCCAACTAACTTTCTGAAAGCTAGAGAATCAGGAGCTCTAACATCACAGAAGCGTACAACACCTCCTGCAGCAGAAATCTCTCTGCAGACTACAACTCACAGGTCGTACGCCGAAGCAGTTTCCTCGTACACAAAACCGGCTCCAAGCAATCAAAACTCTACTGCTATTCTAATTGCTTCCTTAGGGGAAGATGCTAACTGCTTTCAGCAAAACCAACCCTAATCAGCAGAGCCGACGCTAGGGTCTTTGCCGCCCGCATGCAATGTCTAAGCGCCCCTGTAATCCGGGCGTGTGTGGTTCTTTTACGATAATAAAAATTTAAATTATTTCAAATTTCTTAAATAAATTTTGACAGAACAGCCACACGTTGGTTGGCTAAATGTAACGAACAAGGGGGTGTTGACTAGGCAGGATAAGCGTTAAAAACCCGAATATTCAAAAAATTCTCAAAAGTTAAAGCAAATTTTGATAAAACCACTTCACTTTAATCGTTGAATATAATGATACAGGGATTATAGTCTTCTCACCGATCCGAATCGCTAACAAAATTAAAATGAAGCAGTTATAAAAGAAACTCAAGTTAGATGAGAAAATAAGAAAATAATTCAGAAATAATTAGAACATTTAATATAAGTATTCAAAAAATAACATCTATACAGAATAACAGAAAATAAATTAAATTACATAAATATACTTGAAAATTTTCTTTATAAAAATTTTAGGGTTTTTGATTTCATATTCACAAAATTAGAAATAATGGTCTTAACGTCTAACTCCGAACATATCTCATTTTCAATAGCTATTAACGCCAAACTAACAAGCCTATTTTGTGACTTACTTGTTCTTAAATAGGTTTTAATCAATTTCAACTTGGAAAAGGAACATTCACCGCTCGCTACACTAACAGGTACTGTTAATAGTATTCTTCAAACAATTGAAAAGTTAAGGAAAGATAAATTATTGGACACAATAAAATGAAGAGTATCGAAAAGGTTTTGAATATTTAAATTATCCTTCCGAAAAATACCCCGGAAAGCACATAACTCGTCATATAGTTTACTTCTCTGCATTTACGTCTTTATTGTCGCCGTCCTTCAAGAGAATCTCTAAATCGTCACAATTTTTTCGTAAATCTTCGTTATTAATTTGTAGTAATCTATACAAGAAATTGAAATTATCATAATATATCTTTAGTTGTTCAAAGCGTTCTATTAACGAACACATTGCAACGTCTAGAAGTCTATAAAATACATCATTCACACTAAATTTATCTTCTGGCGATTGTGGCGTTTCGTCATGATGCTCGTAGTCAAATTGTCGTGTCTTCTTTCGTCGTCGGACTTCCGTGCCAGTTTTAAATTCTTGTTCTCCGTCCACCTCTTCAATCAGTTCTTTTGCCGTTTTAGAACTTCTTTAAAATTTGTGTCTGATCGATACTCTTGTAAGAATATTTTTGAGTTTTCGATAGATTCTAAAGCAAGTGTAATGTTCATATTTTTCTCTTGAAGCATTTTACTCACAGGGCTTATTCTGTTAAGTAAATCATGCCCAGTTATAAAAGAGCAAATAAATTTGTACTCCTTTATTTGAGCACATAATGTTTGTGCTTCATGCTGTTTCTTTATTAAAATTTTCATTATTTAAAATTTCAAAAAGTGCATCATAAATTTCTTGTAACTAATATCGTAGAGGGCGGATTGCATTAATTTTACTCTCCCATCGTGTTTCTGATGGATGGCTGTTTCAATGTTAATTTTTTTACGAACTTTAAAAGGATTGCCCAACGTTTGTAAGAGAATGAGAAGAAATTGAATAGTTCTGAATAATTGCAAAGAAACTATTTGTATCTGCATTCACTTTGGCTGCATCGTTAATGATTAAATTTAGGATATGAGCAGCACATGGCACGTAAAAAGCCTCGAGGATTTTTGTTTAAAAGCAAATTTTGGAGCCCATATTTTTTTCCCTTTCATATTTGCCCCGTTGTCATACCCTTGACTTCGCATGTCTTCAATGGGATTGTTCCATTTTTCCAGTTGTTCCATTATTGTTGCACATAAACCGCGTCCTGTGGAATCTGATATATCTGCAAAACCTAAAAAGTTTTCCCTGATCTTTACAATTCCATTGTCACAGGAAACAAAGCGAATAATGATGGTAATTTGTTCTGTTTTACTTACATCAGGTGTGCAGTCTAAAATTGTAGAATAATATTTAGATTTTCGAATTGATACTAAAATTGCATCCCTGATTGCGTTACTTAAAGTTTCTAATATTTCATTTTGACTGTCTTTACTCAAATAGCGTACTCTATTGTTTCGTTGTAGGGTCCTTTCAACATGATTTTCCATAACGGGATCAAACTTCGCAAACAGTTCGACTAATTTAAAAAACTTGCCGTTATTCCTTTCATATAATTTATCAGATGATCCGCGAAAAGCTAAATTTTGGCTACCAAGGAATTTTATAATTTCAATCAAGCGTTCTAAAACACTCGTCGAATGTTTCTTTTCCATTGAGTCTGGCAATCAATAGGAGTTTTGTTTTTTAAATTTTTATCAAGTTCCTTCCATTTAAGAAATTTTTCATGTGAGTTAAACTAGTCTCATGTCTATGTAAAGTTGTACTTACATTTCTCCAATCGTTAAAACCTTCTACAAGACTACTTGATTCGGTAGGTGTGAAACGTTTGCAACAAAAGCAAAAAACAGAATTTAAAGTTTCGGAATAAATGAGCCATGTTCTTGGCACGAGCCCCCGTTTTCCATTTTTCTATTATAATACATGTCACCAAATTTACGACCATGTGTATCTCTGGGATATATTATATTTTTCTCTTGAACAGGCCCCATTTCAATTAAAACAACGAATATTTTCCCATTCACCTGGATCTTCTACATTTACAGAGACTAATAATGTGTTAGTTTCATGGTCAACTACAACTAAGTCTTCTCCTAACTGTTTTTCACTTAAATCATGCGTCTTGTTATCTTGTTCAATAGTTGCAATAGTACTTTAAAGCAAACTGGATGTGCAAGGTTCGTCAATTCTGATTTCTGATGTATAGAGTTGGTTACAATCTGCATCAGCATATTTTAATATTTTAACAAATTTATTAAGAGCCCCAGTTGTTTCTTAATATCCGCTTCTTTCGCAGCATGACGCTTACGATTTTGTGCACCGGATAACTTTTTTTTTATTTTTGATTCCATTTCTATTTTATACTTACAAGAAATTATTACACAACACCACACAGAGACGAAATAATAGTCCGCACTACGCTACTGTCAGTAGCCTACTGAGATGCGTACCATATGACTGGTTTACCTAGCAACAAATGTTTTGTAGGAAAATTCATTTCTGCGCATGTTCACCGTTTCACTTTAGATAGACTGCAGTAGACACAACATTCTCGCTGCAAAATTGTAAACAGCTGGCTGATCAAAGAGGCGGCAATATACAATTTTTTAAAATTTTTATTCGGCGTATCTGGCCTTATTTATTTTAATATTGATCTTTCTAAGAATTTTTTGTTTTCATGATAAAAAATTATGTTTCTTAAAAATTAACTTATGAACGGTTCCCTGGCGACGACGCCCACCGGGGAACCCTGCATGTCCGCTTCCGCCGGCCCTGCTAATCAGAATGATACAATCAAGTTCCTGAAAAATACCCGTCATATTCTCAATGCTTAATGGATAATTCAACTATCTCAATTAATTCCATACAGATTGCATTCTGGAATGCTAATGGTCTCAGTAATAAACTCCTGGAGCTACAAGAATTTGCAGAACACTTTAGAATTAATATTCTCTTTATTAGTGAGACGCATCTTCGGCCCTGCGACAGCTATCTTTATCGAAAAAAACATACGTTCCTTATAGATCCTTATAAGGACTGGCTTAAAGGGTCGAAGCAAGAATGCTTTTCATCTTCCCCGTTATCTGTAAAGGACAGTATAGGGATAAGGTTATTGAGCTATTAAAGCTCTGATCATGGCAGGAGGGTAACAGCAATAGCCAAGCCTCAGTTAGAACTTCATTGGCTACAGCATTGCCATCCATTACCCTCCAAGGATATTAATCACCGCATCTCACGGTCAATTCCATCTACCTTTCACTCACTCAAAAAAACATACATTAAAAAACAAACATTTATTTATAAAAAATGATGTAATATTTAAATTGGTGTGTTAAATATTTATTTGAGAAAAAGAATAAAATATGCAATAAACTAGTATGTTCAAATTAAAAATTAACATAGCTTATAAAAGAAAGTATAATTTATAAAATAAAATTGATTAGATTGTAAAAATATTCTGAAGTATCAAGTTACCGGTAAGAAAAATCAGAGGAGTACACTTTAAAAACAAAAAGAACAATCAAGTATTTGAATTTCAGAACGTACATTAATCGACGTAAATAATTATAAAAGTTTTCTTTTATGCCGGCTCAGTTTGCTTAAAGGTTTTTAATGTTGTTTAACTGTAGTTTGTATGATTTTTCTTACTTTTTTCCCCTCTCTGTTATTTATCCTTCTATTCTTCGAAATTAATTTCTACAGATTCTAGTGGTACGTGTGTGTGGGTGGGGGGGGGGGGGAGGAGGGGATATTATCAAACGATCTCTATTTACTGGTGAAATATGCCTGAGGCAAATGTAAAATAGCAATGTGCGTTGACTGAGATATTTACTATGCATAGAATAAAATAGAAAATATTATTTCGGTCGTGAAATAACAAAGCTTATTAACAAACCTAATGGCATGATAGCGCTATTTTCGTTGGGACTTATTGCTCAAATATTATTATAAATATATTGACACCAAATTATGAAGACAAGAGTTAACAGAAACTACAGTTGTGGGATTTACTCGTGCATTTGCTATAAAAAAATAATAAACTAAATTCTACATACAGCTGTCTATTCATTAGTAATTGCAGAAACACCAACGTACCTGAAAATTTACAACAAAAGTCTACACACCTCTATCAATAGTTGCTATGAAATGTGTAACACCAAGAATGACGTAGAGTTACATCATTTGATGATCAAAAACAGTTCTCTTTATATATATATATTCTCTCTCTCTCTCTCTCTCTCTCTCTCTCTCTCTCTCTCTCTCTCTCTCTCTCTCTCTCTCTCTATACAGTCTTTTATCTTGGGTTATTAAACGTTAAAGATACCAAGAAATTTTATACTCGGTTTTAATCCTTATCCGAAGGAAGCAAAACAATGTTTTGCGCGTGAAATATTCACGTCTAAGCTACTTGTATATAGAGGCTAATGACTTCATATCACTTGCCTTAGTATGTATCCCATAATGCAAAGCACCCACTTTCGGGCGTGGTATAATGCAATGGATGATATGAAGGGCCACTATCCAGACCGCTTTCGACCTTTATTGAGGTCTCATCAATGGGAGCCAGGTCCGGGAGAGATACCAAGATTGAAGTAATTCATAGGTAAAGAATTAAAACCAAATAAAATTTTTCTTGGTATATTTAACGTGTAATAAAGCTGAGATAAAAAATCTGTCTACAGTACATTCTCATCCAAAGATTTTTATTAATAAGTTCAAGCACCTTTTTTCTACTTGCATATATGATATATATGATATCTGCATTACGTCTCTATCTATCAATTCTGTCGTTTCTGTACATAGTGTATCCACAGATTTTGGGGTTATTAGCTGGTCTTAGGTGTGTTTCACCAATCTAGATGATATCAGCACTGAGACGAGTTGAAAATTCTTGAAGTTCCCAAGTCTTGTTCTTCAATCCATTTGCATTCCATACGATTATCTTAAGAGCTTTTGGTTTGAATTTATTACTCATGACAGATGGCTGTTATGTTATAATGTTTTGAGTACCTTGCAGGA
Organism: Typopeltis vanoorti; assembly: GCF_054136105.1. Lineage (NCBI taxonomy): Eukaryota > Metazoa > Arthropoda > Arachnida > Uropygi > Thelyphonidae > Typopeltis > Typopeltis vanoorti. The sequence goes on from NC_143566.1 coordinate 89,509,862, forward strand.
ATCCCCTTCTGGAAGATGTTGAGGGACATATCTTGCTGAATTCTTGCAGCATAGTGGCAAGTGAGGCTGTTAAAACGGATGTTATGTTGGAGCTTTCTAGCTCGAGAGATGTAGGAGGCTTAGTTCTTGCAGCCTCAGCATATGTTTTGGTCATGGTTGTTCCTTCCTTTGAGGTAGAAGGCAAGGTGTTTCGGACTGGAGGACGATTTGTTTGGTTGCTTAAAACGTTGTTACGTGGTGGAGCAAGATTGACTTTTGTTGTTCCTCGATTTTTTGGATTGGAAAGGTATCCCTTGTAGTTGGCGGGGTGAGGTCCTCTGCAGTTTGCACAGCATGCTGGAGTAGTGCGTGATTTGGTGCATGTGATGGTCTGGTGTCCCTCGCCGCACTTCAAGCACCTGAAGGCTGCCTTACATAAATTTTGGGAATGTGCAAACCTTTGGCTTCTATGACACTGACCTGCAGATGCACTTTTCCTAAGAGGCTCAGTTGAAATTTTGAGACTGCATGCTACAGTCAGTTCATAGATCTGCTTTTGTGTGTTGTTTATTTCTGTCAGCACCAAAGGCATTGGTCTTTTATCTGATCTGAGCATTCTGCTCACTTTAAATGGGGCCTGTCCCCAGTTAAAGTGAGCAGAATGCTCAGATCAGATCGTGACCACTGATCTCTCCCTGTCTGGAGAGATCAGTGGTCACATCTTCAGGAATGATACCTTCAGCTATCCCATGCAGAACTACCTTCAGGTTCTTTTCGCTGGGTAAAGTGAAGGTGTGATATGGGACGTTAGCATTGTCCATAAATATGGCCATCTATCTGTAATTCGAGACAGTAGTGGGTTGTATTTTAACTCCCTTATCTGAGTTTTTAGCCCATGAGAATGAGATGTTTTGTTCTCTGAGGGCTGATGAGACATAGGTCCATTTTTCCTTATCCCTTAATATGACTGGTGGTATCTTTTCTTTAGGACCATTGAGTGCTTCTATCCCTGTTGTTTTGGGTTCTTTCACATTGGTAGAGATTTTCCTCTTCTTTTTGATCATTTGTAACTCTGTATCTGCCATACTTGGGGAGTGTGCAAAATCAGATTGCGTCAGAGTTATGGGCTCTTCACTCATGTCATCCATATTGTCCTCTGTGACTGCTGTGGGGGGAGGGATGTGTGAAAGAACTTGACTTTTCCTGGCTAATTATCACTCAGCAACTTTCCTAGTCTGAGGAATTCCATGTATACTTCCTCGAATTTGGTCTCATTCAGAAGTTTTGCCATGACAATAAGTTAGAAATGTGTAAATCACAGATGGAGAAAGAGTAGAGGTTTCTCAGGTGTTCCGAGTAGGTAAAGATAATCCTGTGGAGTTTTGAGGGTCCACTAGCAAATCCCGTAGACACACTAAGGTGTCTACCAGCAATAACATGTCACGATATAAAATAAAACAATGGCGATACTAGCGGCAGTAGGCCTAGCGTATCGCCCTTGTAAATTTAATTGACTTACCTGGATGAACCACTATGCAAAATAAAGTGTCTGTTTATGGCAGCAAGAAATTAACTGCTATTACTAATGAATAAGCATAAATCTCTAAAAACATATCAGTCAAATTCACAATTCACCATCAATAATACACGACACGAAACACTAACACGCGAACTGCCATACTTCATCATGAAAGAGGAGAAGTCGAAAAACATACGAACTGATAAATTCTGTGGCTTGATGGATATCAGTCCCATGGACTCTGATCCCTTCATCGCTATGAATAATTCCCGGTTTAAAGGAAGAAATTCTTGAGCACTTGGCTCGCCCTAATTAGGGCTGTGTTGAAAGATTTCAGTCTGTGATGAGGGCTGCCTTTGGGCGTTTACGTTTCCATCTGTCTTTTTCATCGTAATCTAATGACTCGCGAATGAGTAGGTTGGGATGGAGTGATGCCTCAGCAAAGTTCTTGGTTGCTATCTGGAGGAGAAATGTAGGTATGTCTTGCAGGTTTCCATCTTGATGTAGAATGGTGTTCCTTACAAACCACGGGGCATCAAAGATCATTCGGAGGCACTTGGTTTGGATTAATTGTAATCGTTTGATGTTGCTAGGAGAGGTGTCGCTCCACGCTGGCGAACCATAAGTCAGAATAGGTCTGATGATTACTTTGTATATTCTTAATTTGTTTTCTGGACTGACTTTGCTTCTACGGTTGAGTGGAGAGTATTGCTGAGCTATTGCTGAGTTTGCCTTGTTGCAAGCATGAGAGATGTGGGAGTTGAAGCTGAGATGATTATCTAGTTTGATTCCGAGGTATTTTACTTCTTTTTAGCCATGGGATATCAGTATTGAACATCGTGATTGCTCCATGAGGGTCTGCTTTCTTCCTTGTAAATAGAATGGCCTTGCTTTTATCTGCATTAACATCAATTCTCCATAACCGAAACCATTTTTCAAGATTCTTTGCTATATTTTGTAGTCTTTGTGTGGCTGGGTATGGTCTGAGCAAACTGGTCAGTATCGCCATGTCATCCGCATAAAATGCCATGGTGGTTGATGTCGTGCTTGGGACGTCTGAGATGAAAATGTTAAAGAGTAACGGCGATAATAGGGAGCCTTGCGGGACACCTGCTGTGATACTTCTTGTAGTTGATCTGAGCCCACGAAGTTTCACTTGAAATTTTCGGTCTCTTAGGTAAGAGCCTATGATTTGGATGAGGTTTAGTGAATATTTTGCAGTAATTAGTTTGTGGATGAGGCCTTTGTGCCACACTTTATCGAAGGCTTTCGCCACATCCAGGAAGATTGCACCTGTATGCTGCCTCCAGTTAAATCCCATAGTTATGTATTCTATAAGTCTGTGGGTTTGTTGAGTTGTGCAGTGTCCAGTTCGAAAACCAAATTGTTCTTTTGGGATTAGACCTAGATTGTCCGTTTCGCTTTGTAGGCGTTTCAGAATTACTTTTTCAGCTATTTTCCCTAGGCCTGACAAGAGGCTGATAGGTCTGTAATTCTGGGGGAACTGAGGCGCTTTTACTTGGTTTGTGGATAAGGATTACATCTGCCTGCTTCCAGCGAGTGGGGAAGTAGTTGAGTCTTAGCATCGGATTGATGATAGCCACTAGATGCATTATTGTTTTGTGAGGGAGTGCTTTTAAAATTTTGTTTGAAATCTGGTCAGGACCTGGTGCTTTTCTGTTATTGAGGTTCTTGATGATTTGGTATATTTCATTTGGTGTGGTATAGTTTGAGTTGTCACGGGTGGTGGAACGATGAAGTGCATAGCGTACTGCTTGTGAATTTTTTTCAATGAAGCGCAAGTCCGCATGAGTATAATTTGGTTGAAATTGCAGCTCTAGAGAGTTTGCAAAGGCTTCTGCTTTTTTATCATCTCGGTAGACTATACCTTTTTCTCCGTGTATTGGTTTTATATTGGGGTAATCGCTGCGAGTGGCGGCCCACACCCAGCAAATTACAAGGGATGCTCACTCCACCCATTCAACCTGCAGAAGGCTAGAGAGCCTACCCCTGCCCAATCAGAAGCGAATTACAGCAGAAATCAAAACGCGGGTCGTTACTCCTGAAAAGTCATATGCATCTGCGGTCTCTACTAATAGCAAACCGGCATCTTGCAACCAAACTACCTCAGCAAGCCTAGCTGCTACTCTAGGAGAGATGTTAACAGTCTTTAGCAAAACAAATCCCAATCAGGCTGACACCAACAAATTCCTCAAACACACGCAAGTCATCTTCTCTATGATTAATGGATAACACAGCCACCTTAACTAACTCATTACAGATGCTTATTGGAATGCTAACGGGCTAAACAACAACCTCCTAGAACTAAAAGAATTTGCTGAAAGATATAAGATAGACATCCTTTTAGTCAACGAGACGCATCTTCGGCCTTGCGCAACCCCAAACTAAGGTACTACACACTGCTAAGATCAGAGAGACTCAACGCCAGAGGGGGCAGAACTGCTATATTTGTTAAAAAAAGCATAAGATACAATGAGATCAAAAAATCAGCAACTACAAACCTGGAAGAAACTGGAATTGAAATACATACAAAAAACAAAGGCAGTCTTAAACTATATTCAGTCTACAACCCTCCAGGCAAATCACTTCTAGCCTCAGACCTCTCCCAACTCCTTGACACAAACGAAGCAACAATAGTGCAGGGAGATCTAAACGCAAAACACCCTGCGTGGAACAGTAGAAACACCAGTAATAATGGGAAGAGCCTACACAAATTCCCTATGACAAGAAACATCACCATAGCGGGTCCTGTTGAACCAACACACTACGGACCACTGGGCAAACCTGACGTGCTGGATATCGCCATTTTCAGGAACACCCCACACCAATTCCAGTTACAGGTTATTAATGATCTTAGCTCCGACCACAATTCAGTTCTGCTTAGTCTAGGCGGAGAAGCAGAAACCATCCCCGGACAATCCTACATAAATCTCAAGAAGCTCAACTCAACTCTCAGCAACATCACAGGCCCTGTCCCAACTATCTCCTCACCCAAAGAAGTAGACATAGCGATCAGTAAACTGGAAAGAACAATTCAAACTGGCCTTCCAACAGCCTCCACCGTTATCGTTCCAGCTCAAACTTACTTGCTCTCAGAAGAGATTCTAAAGCTTATCCGCAACAAAAACAGGATTAGACGTCGTTACCATGCAACATTATCACCTCAGGATAAACAAGAGCTTAACAGGGCAACAAACCTAGTCCGACATACAATCAAAGAACATAAAAATTAGCAATGGAAGAGGAAAGTAAGCTCCTTAAACACTGAAGATAACTACCTGTGTGAAAAACATATAACATAACATAACATCATTGGCCAGAAGGGTGAAGCAAGATGCTTTTATTCCCCGTTGTCTGATAAGGAGGATGAATTGAAGGAAAGATTTATGAGCTGAGAGCTCGCCCTGGGGGGCACGGAGATCAGTCATTGTTGCAAGTATTTAGGATGGCTTTTGGCCTCTTGTATTTGAAGAGGTCAGTCTCTTCATAGTCTGCTGCTTGTTTAACTAGATCGTTGGGGTGAGTAGAGATCTTTGAGAAAAATTTTTCTGCTGTAGTTAATAGGAAGGAGTAGATGTAAGGGATGTTCGTATCTCTATGCAGTTGCACGTTCCTTACGAACCACGGTGCGTCCAATATCATGCGTAAACACCTATTTTGCACTCTCTGCAGTCTGAGGATGTTGGAGTTGGATGTGTGGCTCCAGGCTGGAGAGTGAAAAACATATGATAAAAAACAAATGTTTATAGTTAAAAATGATGTAATATTTAAATTGGTGTATGAAATATTTATTTGAGAAAAAGAATAAAATATGCAATAAACTAGTATGTTCAAATTAAAAATTAACAGAACTTATAAAAGAAAATATAATTTATAAAATAAAATTGATTAGATTGTAGAAATATTCTGAAGTATCAAGTTACAGGAGAAAGAAAAATCAGAGGAGTACACTTTAAAAACAAAAGGAATAATCAAATATTTGAATTTCAGAACGTACATTAATCGATGTAAATAATTATAAAAGTTTTGTTTTATGCCAGCTCAGTTTGCTGTAAGGTTTATAATGTTGTTTATCTGTAGTTTGTATAATTTTTGTTACTTTTTTTCCCCTTATTTATCCTTCTGTTCTTCGAAATTAATTGCTACAGATTCTAGTGGTACGTCTGTGTGTGTGGGGGGGGGGGGGATATTATCAAACGATCGCTATTTACTGGTGAAATATGCGTGAGGCAAAGTAAAATAGCAATGTGTACTGACTGAGATATTTACTATGCATAGAATAAAATAGAAAATATTATTTCGGTCGTGAAATAACAAAGCTTATTAACAAACCTAAAGGCATGATAGCGCTATTTTCGTTGGGACTTATTGCTCAAATATTATTTTAAATATATTGACACCAAATTATGAAGACAAGAGTTAACAGAAACTACAGTTGTGGGATTTGCTATAAAAAATAATAAACTAAATTCTACATACAGCTGTCTATTCATTAGTAATTGCAGAAACACCAACGTACCAGAAAATTCACAACAACAAACGTCTGCACGCCTCTATCAAGAGTTGCTATGAAATGTGTAACAACAAGAATGACGTAGAGTTACTTCATTTGACGATCAAAAACAGTTCTCTTTCTATATATAATCTCTCTCTCTCTCTCTCTCTCTCTATACAGTCTTTTATCTTGGGTTTATTAAACGTTAAAGATACCAAGATATTTTATACTTGGTTTTAATCCTTATCCGAAGGAAGCAAAACAATGTTTTGCACGTGAAATATATTCACATCTAAGCTACTTGTATATAGCGGCTAATGGCTTCATATCACTTGCCTTAGTATTTATCCCATAATGCAAAGCACACCCACTTTCCGGCGTGGTATAATGCAATGGATAATATGAAGGGCCACTATCCAGACCGGTTTCGACCTTTATTGAAGTCTCATCAATGGTAGCCAGATTGAAGTAATTTAGAAGTAAAGAATTAAAACCAAGTAAAAAATTTCTTGGTATATTTAATGTGTAATAAAGCTGAGATAAAAAATCTGTCTACAGCACGCACATTCTCATCCAAAGATTTTTATTAATAAGTTCAAGCACCTTTTTTCTACTTGTATATGTGATATATATGAAATATGCATTACTTCTGTATTTATCAAGGAGCTGTTTGAACTAGGATTCATTCAATGCAATACCCTTGGAGGGTAACGGATGGCACTGCTGTAGCCAATGAAGTTCTATCTGAGGCTCGGCTATTGCTGTGTTACCCTCCTACCATGATTAGATCTTTAATAGCTCAATAACACCTTATCCCTACACTGTCCGCTACAGATAACGGGGAAGATGAAAAGCATTGTTGCTTTGCACCTTTAAGCCAGTCCTTATAACGACTATGTATTTATCAATCTACTAAGATTCTTGGTTCCATTTTGTAATCTTTGAGTGACTAGGTTATGGTCTGAGCGATCTGGTCAGTATCGCCATGTCATCCGCATAAAATGCCATGGTGCTTGGAACATCTGAGATAAAAATGTTAAAGAGTAACGGCGATAACAGGGAGCCTTGCGGGACACCTGCTGTGATACTTCTTGTAGTTGATCTGAGCCCACGAAGTTTCACTTGAAATTTTCGATCTTTTAGTTAAGAGTCTATGATTTGGATGAGGTTTAGTGAATATTTTGCAGTAATTAGTTTGTGGATGAGGCCTCTGTGCCACACTTTATCGAAGGCCTTCGCCACATCTAGGAAGATTGCACCTGTATACTGTCTCCAGTTGAATCCAATAGTTATGTATTCTATGAGTCTGTGGATTTTTTGCGTTGTGCAGTGTTATTTGGTTTTCGAACTGGACGTTCGAAAACCAAATTGTTCTTTTGGGATTAGACCTGGATTGTCCGTTTCACTTTGTACGCGTTTTAGAATTACCTTTTCTGCTATTTTACCTAGGCCTGAAAAGAGGCTGATAGGTCTGTAATTCTTAGGGAACTGAGGCGCTTTCCCTGGTTTGTGAATAAGGATTACATATGCCTGCTTCCAGCGAGTGGGAAAGTAGCTGAGTCTTAGCATAGCATTAATGATTGCCATAAGATGCATTATTGTTTTGTGAAGTAGTGCTGTTATCATTTTGTTTGAAATCTGATCAGGACCTGGTGTTTTTCTGTTATTGAGGTTCTTGATGATTTGGTATATTGCATTTGGCGTGGTATAGTTTGAATTGTCACGGGTGGTGGAACGATGAAGTGCACAGCGTACTTGCATGTGGATTTTTTCAATGAAGCGCAAGTCCGCATGAGTATAGTTTGGTTGAAATTGCAGCTCCAGAGAGTCTGCAAAAGCTTCTGCTTTTTCATCATCTTGGTAGACTATACCTTTTTCTCCGTGTATTGGTTTTATGTTGGGGTGAACGCTGTAGAGGGCTTTAGTCATTTTCCATAGTGAGTTATCTTTAGTTTTTAAGGAGCTTAGTTTCCTTTCCCATTGCTGATTCTTATGGTCTTTAAGTGCATATCGGACTAGGTTTGTTGCTCTGTTAAGGTCTTGTTTTTCCTGAGGTGATAGTGTTGCATGGTACCGACGTCTAATCCTGTTTTTGTTGCGGATAAGCTTTAGAATCTCTTCTGGGAGCAGGTTAGTTTGGGCTGGAACAATAATGGAGGCTGTTGCAAGGCCAGTTTGGATTGTGCTTTCCAGTTTATTGATCGCTATATCTACTTCTTTGGGTGGGAAGATAGTTGGGACAGGGCCTGTGATGTTGCTGAGAGTTGAGTTGAGCTTCTTGAGATTTATGTAGGATTGATCGGGGATGGTTTCTGCTTCTCCGCCTAGGCTCAGCAGAACTGGATTGTGGTCGGAGCTAAGATCATTAATAACCTGCAACTGGAATTGATGTGGGGTGTTCCTGAAAATGGCGATATCCAGCACGTCAGGTTTGCCCAGTGGTCCGTAGTGTGTTGGTTCAATAGGACCTGCTATGGTGATATTTCTTGTCACAGCAAATTTGTGTAGGCTCTTCCCATTATTATTGATGTTTCTGCTGTTCCACACAGGGTGTTTTGCGTTTAGATCTCCCGCCACTATTGTAGCTTCGTTTGTGTCAAGGAGCTGAGAGAGGTCTGAGGCTAGAAGTGATTTGCCTGGAGGGTTGTAGACTGAATATAGTTTTAGACTGCCTGTGTTTTTTGTATGTATTTCAATTCCAGTTTTTTCCAGGTTTGTGGTTGCTGATTTCTTGATCTCATTGTATCTAATGTTTTTTTAACAAATATAGCAGTTCCGCCCCACTCTGGCGTTGAGTCTATCTGATCTTAGCAGTGTGTAGTGCCTTATTTTGGGGTTGTCGCAAGGCCGAAGATGCGTCTCGTTGACTAAAAGGATGTCTATCTTATATCTTTCAGCAAAGTCTTTTAGTTCTAGGAGGTTGTTGTTTAGCCCGTTAGCATTCCAATATGCAATCTGTAATGAATTAGTTAAGTTGACCGTGTTATCCATTAATCATAGAGAAGATGACTTGTGTGTTTTTGAGGAATTTGTTGGTGTCGGCCTGATTGGGATTTGTTTTGCTAAAGGCTGTTAACATCTCTCCTAGAGTAGCAGCTAGGATTGCTGCGGTGGTTTGGTTGCAAGATGCTGGTTTGCTATTAGTAGAGACCGCAGATGCATATGACGTTTCAGGAGTAACGACCCGCGTTTTGATTTCTGGTGTAATTCGCTTCTGATTAGGCAGGGGTAGTGCTCTCTAGCCTTCTGCAGGTTGAATGGATGGAGTGAGCATCCCTTGTAATTTGCTGGGTGTGGTCCGCCACAGTTCGCACACATAGCAGGTGTGGTTCGTGGTTTGACGCAAGTGTGTGAGGGATGGTTGTTACCGCACTTCACACACACTTGTTTTCCGCTTTGCATAGTTTTTGTGCATGCCCATACTATTGACAGCGATGGCATTGACCAGCTGAAGCCTTTCTTCTGAGAGGCTCAGTCTTGATGACAAAACTGCAAACTATTTGAAGGTCGTAAATTTCTCTATGATCTTTACTGATCTCGACCAAGACCAGAGTCATAGGGTGCTTGTCCGCTCGGTACATGCGTGATATTTTAATCGGCTCTAGGCCTTGTGATCTGAGATCAGCAGCTATTTCCTCTGCTGGTAATGGTCTCAGCCAGCCCTCTAATTACTACTTTTAAATTTTTTTCGCTTTTGAGCTGAAATGTGTGATATGGGACTTTTAGTTCATCCATAAGTCTGGTGAGCTGGCGGTAGTCCGAAATTTCTTCTAGTTGAATCCGGATTCCTTCTTCTGTACTCTTGGCTGATGTAAATTTGATGTTTGCGTTCTTCATCGTCGCTGTAATTGAAGACCATTTTTCTTTTGTTCTTAAGATTACAGGTGGAATCCTCTCTTTGTGTTGAGCCCTGGAGTCAGTCTCTATTCTTTCATCAGGTTGTGCTGTTAAGTCCATTGGAGTTGTTTTTTCCAAGGGTTGACGTGCTATTTCAGGCTCTGCTGCTGGCGAACCCTTCTTACGCTTCTTTCTGCTGACAACCTGATAGTCTGTAGAGTTATCTGAGTCCACTAGGGGATGGTCGTTAACCGGTGACATAATCTTTCTGGTGTTATCTTGAGAAATGCTGGGGAGAGGGTCAGGGGAATGACAGTCCTCTGTTTCGACCTCTTCTATTTGGTGGATTGCCACTTTTCCTGGCCATTTCCTTTGTAGTAGGCCTCCTATATGCTTAAAGATAGCCAATAGCTGTTTGAAATCAAGCTCGTCGTATGGAGAGTCCATAGTTTGGTTTGAGAGAAATTAGCAGTTTCCCGGGTAATCCTGTAGACTGAGAGTCTACTAGCAAATCCCGTAGACAGCTTAGAATAAGCGTCTATCAGCAAAAAGTTAGTCTGTTATATGAGACTATCCTAAAAACGAGGAAAAAAGGAGTTTCAGGGGCTTAGTTGGACAAAGTGCAGAAACCTGCCTCCCTAAATAACCATTCAACCACCACCGATCCTCATTGCGATTGGGGCCTGCCGGCCATTAGACCTCTGCATATTTCATACAGAGGGGGAGATAGTAGGTCACGAACTGTGTTAGTTCCAGTGCAATGCCAGCTTCCCTAAAAACCTATTATAAAAATCAACTAGGCAGAGTCTAAAGGAATGTGTCCGATCACAATGACTGCAAAAACAAAACTTTGATCAACAAAGAATCTTGAAAAATGGTTTCGGTTATGGAGAATTCATGTTAATGCAGATAAAAGCACGGCCATTCTATTTACAAGGAAGAAAGCAGACCATCATGGAGCAATCATGATGTTCAATACTGATATCCCATGGCAAAAAGAAATAAAATATCTGGGAATCAAACTAGATAACCATCTCAGCTTCAACTCCCACATCTCTCATGTTTGCAATAAAGCAAACTCTGCAATAGCTCAGCTGTACCCTCTACTCAACCGTAGAAACAAAGTCAGTCCAGAAAACAAATTAAGAATATACAAAGCAATCATCAGACCTATTTTGACTTATGGTTCGCCAGCGTGGAGCCACACCTCTCCTAGCAACATCAAACGATTACAATTAATCCAAACCAAATGCCTCCGAATGATTTTTAATGCCCCCGTGGTTTGTAAGGAACACTATTCTCCATCAAGATGGAAACCTGCAAGACATACCTACATTTCTCCTCCAGATAGCAACCAAGTACTTTGCTCAGGCATCACTCCATCCCAACCTACTCATTCGCGAATAATCAGATTACGATTAAAAAGACAGATGGAAACATAAACGTCCAAAGGCGGCCCTTATCACAGATTGAAATCTTTCAACACAGCCCTAATTAGGGCGAGCCAAGTGCTCAAGAATTTCTTCCTTTAAACCGGGAATTATTCATAGCGATGAAGGGATCAGAGTCCATGGGACTGATATCCATCAAGCCACAGAAGTTATCAGTATCTACCAATTCTGAATATCGGCCCCTAAAAGGCCGATCCTGCATAGATCCAATTTTTACTCTAAAATTATTAATAGAAAAGAGAAGAGAATTTCAAAAAGAAACACACGTGGCCTTTATTGATTATGAAAAACACTTTGACAAAATTAGTTGACAAAAATTGTTTAAAATATTAATCGATTTAAACATAGCAAACCAACTTTTACAATCCGTTCAAGAAATAAATACAGGAAATAAAATAGCAGTTAAATTACAACACATCTCAGAATGGAAAGATATATCACGAGGAGTACGACAAGGATGTACCATCTCACCACTGCTTTTATATATATATATATGTATATATAATTATAAGAATCTGGAAACAGTATAAACCATTTGGTATACAAATAACCTCACGAATGACGATAGATACACTGCTATTTGCAGATGATCAAATAGTATTACTTACATCAGAAGATGATTTAAAAGATCGTTAAAATCATTAATTGATATCTCAAAACAATATAATATGAAAATATCTAAAGAAAAACAAAAATAAAGGCATTCAAAGGAGAAAACCCAATAAGAAGCAAAATAGTGATAGATAATAAAATACTAGAACACGTAAATACTTTCAGATACTTGGGATGTGATTTATCATACGAAAAAGAAAAAAATAGACCCTAAAATATCACACTTTGTCAAAGTAAATGGCATAATAAATAATATATTTAAGCCATCCCTACTACAAAAACACACTAGAATCAGACTATATAATGTCTTGTCAAAACCAACTCTACTATACGGAAGTGAAACGTGGACCATAAGAAGGAAAGATGAAAAACGAATTCAAACAGCAGAAATAAAATTTCTCTGATAATCAACTGGATATACCAAGTGGGACCATAAAACAAATGAAATTTTACATCCCTTAATATAAAACCAATTAACCATTATATAAGTAAATATAAACAAAAAATGATTAGAACATCTAAATCAAATGGACAATAGCAGACTGCAAAAATACTATATTGATATATAATAAATGAAAAAAGAACTGGAAGACCAAGAAAGAGATGGCGCAAGACCGGAGCAGGCCACTGGCCTAAACTCCATGTTAGGAAGAAGTATAATAATATACTCGCATAATTTTATATGTCCAAAATGCGCATGCATGCCTGAATACTGTAATAAACAGTTACTTTCGTATTCTTAGACAAACAAAATAATCACATTCATAATAAAATTTCACAACATTGTATTAAAAAAAAAAAAACGGCATTCCTTATTGAGGCAAACAATTATCTAAACAGGGAGATTAGATTAGAACTTATCCAATCTTTCTCTATAAAACTCTGTTAATCTTTACACCACAGCGCACAAAGGTCAACTGAATCCGGCAATTATTCGAAAGCATTAGCGCATATAGTAGCCAGTGGATGGTACCGAATATATATATTCCAAATAATTTATAATATTTAATTTAATATGAAAAATATATTATGTAAAGTTTCGCAAAAGATAATGGAAATAATGTATTTAAATAAATTCCTTATTCATTGAGATATTCTGGGGGGGGGCGAAATGACATTTCGGTATGTAAATTAAATAATGTGTATCGCTGACTGATCTCATTCATTGCTAAGGAAGGGCCTTCGTTTGGGTCTATTTCTCCCATGGTGACCCATCCGTCTTGGGAGACTGCATATATTATAGGCATAAATGAAGGACATCAGGAATATCCATGACCAAGGTGGGATTCGAACAAACATATAAGCCAATCGTAAATACTTTTTATTTATAAAATAACTATAAAATATAGTTGTAAATTTTTTTATATATTTTAAAACTCTAAATTGTTTAAGAATTTTTTAACGTATTAGGAAATATAGAAGAAAATTTAATTCACCTTTTATTAATTTATTTACTAGTACTATATTAAAATCTCTGAGATTAGTAGTACGGTTAGGCTGGGGAGGATCAATCGACCGTGAGATGCGGTGATTGATTTTATATGAGATGCCCATATAGGGTAACGGATGGCAATGCTGAACCAATGAAGTTTAACTGAGGTTCGTCTGTTGCTGTTATCCTGGGTTAATGAGTTCGCTCTCTTAGGTTTTGCCCTAAGGGTGCACTTTGAGTCTCCGGGGAGGATGTTCTCCGGCACGGCCCGCTGAGGGGCTTTGTCGGTGAATTATTTTCTTCGGAATTTGAGCGGTTCCGCTCGGTGGTCGGGGAGCCCGTCACTGAGTGGAACCAACGCTGAGATTAGGACGGTCTTTCGCCCACTATGGAGTGGCCTAGAGATCGTCCGTATTTTTGAGATTTCACCTTTACTTACATAGTCGGTGATTGATTCAATATGAGATACCCATACATATAGGGTAACGGATGGCAATGCTGAACCAATGAAGTTTAACTGAGGCTCGGCTGTTGCTGTTATCCTGGGTTAATGAGTTCGCTCTCTTAGGTTTTGCCCTAAGGGAGCACTTTGAGTCTCCGGGGAAAGTGTTCTCCGGCACGGCCCGCTGAGGGGTACTTGCCGGTGAATTATTTTCCTCGGAAATGAGCGGTTCTGCTCAGTGGTCGGGGAGCCCGTCACTGAGTGGAACCAACGCTGAGATTAGGACGGTCTTTCGCCCACTATGGAGTGGCCTAGAGATCGTCCGTATTTTTGAGATTTCAGCTTTACTTACTTAGTCGGTGATTGATTTTATATGAGATGCCCATATAGGGTAACGGATGGCAATGCTGAACCAATGAAGTTTAACTGAGGTTCGGCTGTTGCTGTTATCCTGGGTTAATGAGTTCGCTCTCTTAGGTTTTGCCCTAAGGGAGCAATTGAGTTACCGGGGAAGGTGTTCTCCGGCACGGCCCGCTGAGGGGTACTTGCCGGTGAATTATTTTCTTCGGAATGAGCGGTTCTACTCGGTACTCGAGTTTCACTGAGTAGAACCAACGCTGAGATTTGGACGGTCTTTCGCCCACTATGGAGTGGCCTAGAGATCGTCCGATATTTTTGAGATATCACCTTTACTTACACATACGGTGATTGATTTTATATGAGATGCCCATATAGGGTAACGGATGGCAATGCTGAACCAATGAAGTTTAACTGAGGGTCGGCTGTTACTGTTATCCTGGGTAAATGAGTTCGCTCTCTTAGGTTTTGCCCTAAGGGAGCAAAATGAGTCTCCGGGGAAAGTGTTCTCCGGCACGGCCCGCTGAGGGGTACTTGCCGGTGAATTATTTTCCTCGGAATATGAGCGGTTCTGCTCAGTGGTCGGGGAGCCCGTCACTGAGTGGAACCAACGCTGAGAATAGGACGGTCTTTCGCCCATGGAGTGGCCTAGAGATCGTCTGATATTTTTGAGATATCACCTTTACTTACACATACGGTGATTGATTTTATATGAGATGCCCATATAGGGTAACGGATAGCAATGCTGAACCAATGAAGTTTAACTGAGGTTCGGCTGTTGCTGTTATCCTGGGTAAATGAGTTCGCTCTCTTAGGTTTTGCCCTAAGGGAGCAATTGAGTTACCGGGGAAAGTGTTCTCCGGCACGGCCCGCTGAGGGGTACTTGCCGGTGAATTATTTTCCTCGGAATATGAGCGGTTCTGCTCGGTACTCTAGTTTCACTGAGTAGAACCAACGCTGAGATTTGGACGGTCTTTCGCCCACGAATGAGTGGCCTAGAGATCGTCCGATATTTTTGAGATATCACCTTTACTTACACATACGGTGATTGATTCATTCAATCCAATATACCCTTGGAAGGTAACGGATTGCGATGCTGTAGCCAATGAAGTTCTAACTGAGGCTCGGCTATTGCTGTTACCCTCCTGCCATGACCAGAGCTTTAATAGCTCAATAACACCTTATCCCTACACGGTCCTCTACAGATAACGGGGAAGATGAAAAGCAGTCTTTCTTCGCCCCTTTAAGTCCAGTCCTTATATATAAGGTAGTACGGTAATCAGTTGATGTGTCCACCAATTGTTACTTATGCATTCCCCAATCTGGAGCCACACATCAAGTACAAATATCCTCAAACTACAGAGAGTGCAAAAGAAATGTCTCCGCATGATCTTAAACGCGCTATGGTATATCAGAAATATCCAACTCCACCGGGATACAAATATCCCCTACATCTACTCTTTCCTGCAATCTTTAGCGGTAAAGTTCTTCTCAGCATCGTCTTCACATCCAAATGAACTTCTACAACAAGCAGTAAATTATGATGAAACAAATTTCTCCAAATATAGGAGACCTAAGGCCATCCTAATTCCTAACGAAGATCTTTAACTCGTACCCATTCGGGCAGAACACTTAGATCATAAAATTTTCTCTCACTTTGTTTCACCCTTATAGACAGCAACGTCTTGCGTAGTAGTAAGGTTGATGATATCAGGATCGATCATACTTACAATCCATTTAAGATTGAACTTTTTTTTTGAAGTTTATTTATGAAGATAAGTGTCGGCTCTTCGTCGAGCGAGTCTATGATGGCGTCAATATCTGACACGTTCATCTTGATTGATTTGCGTATAAATCCTTCAAATCCAGGGACCTGCTAGCAATAGTTCTGTAGACTGAGATAGTCTACTAGCAAAGTTTGTGAGAAAGAGTTAATGTGTGTTGTAGTGTTGTGGGAAAATGCCGTGAAGTTGCTTGACTCAGTTCGAATCATCTACCTCCTAAAGAACTATACATCCACCACTGGACCTCATATCGGGTGGAGTGTACGCGGCCATTGACCTCATGCACGTTTCGTGCAGAGGGGGAGACAGTAGGAATTCGGGCAGGGCTAGAGCCAGTGCAATGGAAGATTCACGGAATGACTCTGTAAGTGGTGTGCAGCCTAAAAAAGCCTAAAAATAGCAGTAGAAAATAAGCACGTCCGTCAAACACAACCAGAATTTCAATCCTGGCCTTACTACTAAAAATCGCTGGATAAAGGACCAGCATTCAGCATCATAAAGAAGCGTCTTAAAAAATTCGAGCTTGAATGGCCCGGATTCTTAAATTTCTATTCCTCACCCGGGACTAACAATGATGAAAATGAAGATACTCCTCAAATGGAGGAAAAACAATCAAGTGGTCTTCGCCTCTACTCTCTGATCAAGGAGAGACGCACGTAAGCAAGAAGCGCAAAACTCTGACCTCGGAGCCAACAAATGATATTGGCATGGATGAAGATGCGCCCAATACAGACTCCTCTGCCTCCCCCAATGAAAAGGTGCCCCCAGTCATCATAAGGGAAAAGAAGAGATGGACAGCCTTAAGAATCATCATGGCTAACCTGCAGATAAACTATTCCACTGCCAAAAACATAGACGAGGGCATCCAAATTCAGCCCGCTACGGTGACAGACTACAGAAACTTAACAAAGGAAATGGACGCCAGAGGTATTCAGTATCATATCTTCTCACTTACCTCGGAAAAAAATTTGAAAGTGGTACTCCGAGGAGAACCCGAAGACATTCAGAATGTATAGATCAAATTGGATCCCTATGCATCTAGTTCTTATGGAGATCCACAATATTTATAAAAACATATACAACTTCAAGTCAATCTGTGGGCTTAAAATCTCTCCAGAACCACTGAGGAAAATAGCTCCTTCTGGGCAGTATCACAGGTGCCAAAAATTTGGCACCAGAACGAGCTATTTTCTTGGCCATGCCTTTTATTTGGCTATTATCTTTTTGGCCATGCCCAGAAGTTGTGATCTTCTGGGCATGGCCAAGAAGATCACATCACAATCAGTACAGATGTTGAAAATGTGGTGAGACCCATTCTAGAAATACTTGCGCCAAGCCAAAAACCACCCCGGCTAAGTACGCTAACTCCTGCGGCCCTCACCCTGCTAACTATATAGGGTGTACTTACGACCCCAAAAACAGGCAGACTGATCCAAACAGTCAATCTACCTCATTATCTAAAACGAGAGCTCCAGAAACTCAAGTAAATCAGTCTCCCACTAGTTCGAACAGGGCGACAGGTGTTCACCCACCATTAACTGAGCCCCCCCCCAACAAGATGAACCTTCAACATCAAACAAGGACATATGCCAATGTTCCCTGTTCCAAAATGACAGTCCACGACCAGAATCTGCCTAATCCACATTCAAATATAACAGCTGTCATCACCTCTTCTCTTGCAAATATGCTACAGGATTTCAGTAACTCCAGTCCATCACTAAGCACTACAAAAAGGTTTTTACAGCAAACCCAGTCCATCTCATCAGCAGTCTCTGATGTATAAGAAAAAACTCACCTCAGATTCTCTAAAGATAAATGCTTGGAACGCAAACGGTCTCAAAAACAAAATACTAGAAATCCAAGAATTCAATGACAGATATAATTCGGATATATTATTAATTAATTAAACTCACTTGAGACCTGCTGACCCCACAAAGTCAGAGAATATCAGCTTTATAGAAACGACAGACTCGAATATACAGGGGTGGTACAGCCATTCTCATCAAAAATTACATTAACCGTCATTCTGTAGCTAACCCTACAACCACTAACTCGAAATGACAGGTACTAATGTCATCACTAACTCCATCGGAAACCTAAAAATCTAAAAAAACCTCAGATCTGGATGCCATCCTCGGAGTTAAAGAGCTAGTCATTATCGCAGGAGACTTAAACGCAAAACATCATGCGTGGAGCAGTAAATCTATTAATAAGAATGACCCATCCTGTTTAACTACTCAAGTGCCAATTGCGCAGCTGTGGCTGGCCCCTCAGTACCAACTCTTCACAGTCCGGTTGGTTCCTCCGACGTCTTGGATATAGTTGTCCTCCAGAATGTTAAATTACAGTACAACCTGGAATCACTGAACGAATTATCCTCAGACCACAACCCTATTCTGCTCCAACTGGGTAATCAGAAGGGACCTTCCCCTTCGCCTGATACCTTCATACCTTGGGGAAAATTATCCAAAATGCTTCCAAACTGCATTGGCTCTGTTCCTCATATTAATTCCAAGAAAGAATTGAATCTGCAGTCAATAAACGTACTAATCAAATCATCGCAGCCTTAGCATCCATCATCAAATTCAACTGTTTTTTTTTTTATTTAGTTAACGACGTCCACGCGATAACACGTGATCGGCCGCTTGGTGAGAACTCGCATCGCGCGATATCGTGTGATTGACAATGAACGTGTTAAATATCATTCCTACAGAATAGTTTGGCTTTCTCCAGTTTCACAGCACTACTCAACAAATCCGTAGACTAATTCAGTTCATAACCAAAAGCTACAATTGTCACCAATACACCGGAGCAGTTTTTCTTGACTTAGAAAAGACACTTTTGACAAGCTATGGAAAAATTTGGATTACTATACAAGCTGATTTTAACCGGTATTCCATTCGATCTAGTCCATCTTATAAAGTCATTTCTTAGTGGCAGACAAAGAATGAAAGTCAAACTAAATGATGTATTATCTACCCAGCGACGGATCCTGGCAGGAGTGCCTCAAGGGTACCTCCTGACATCGATAGTTTTTCACGATTTACATGGCGGACATACCGCACAATCCAATGTCATCTATCATTGCCCTCTACTCTGACGACTACTAGCTTATATCTCTTAAACTTCATCTTGTCACCAAGAAACTCCAATAAAACCTGCTGAAGCTAGAGCACTGGTTCTCCATTTGGAGATTGCAAGTAAACCCTCAAAATAGCACTGCCATGCTTTTCACTAAAAACTCAATATCTCCTAAAAAATGATATCTTCCTATTTAATATCAAAATTCCATGGAAAGCAGAAGCCAAATATCTCGATGTACTGTTGGACAGAAAACTAACCTTCAGCCCGCATATAAAATCCTCATGTACAAAGCCATCAAAAGTCACAGCACAGCTTTACCCTCTTATCAATAAGAATAGTAAACTAGACACCAAAATCAAATTGCTCCTCTATAAGTTGATGATTCGTCCCATTATTGCTTATTCTTCCCCAGCCTTGAGCCACACTTCAAGCACAAATATCCTCAATCTGCAGTGAGTGCAAAACTAATGCCTGCGCATGATTTTAAATGTGCCATGGTATATCAGAAATGTTCAACTTCATCGTGACAGAAATATCCCTTGTATCTACTCTTTCCTGCAATCTTCAGCAGTAAAGTTCTTCTCAGCATCGTCTTCGCATCCAAATGAACTAGCACAACAAGCTGCAAACTATGATGAATCGGATTTCTCCAAATATAGGAGACCTAAGAACATCCTAATACCTAACGAGGATCTATAACTTACACCCACTAGGGCAGCGTGCTTAGTTCATAAACTTTTCCCTGCATATTAACCTTATCAGACAGCAGGGATTACAAAAGCATTTTGCTTCGCCCTTATACACAGTAAAGTTTTGCGTTTTTAGCGTAGTAGTACGGTGAGCATCCAATCAGAGTGTTCCTTGTATTATAAATAAGAGCACCCAAGAGGCGGGGGATTCAATTTTGGAGTTGGTGTCTGTGGCTGTTGATTTTTGATGTAATCGGACGTGTTATTTTAGGCTGTACCTGATTGAATTTTATATAAGGTTTTTCGGGAAACTCACATTGCACTGGAGTTAACAGAGTTTGAAACCTACTTTCTCCCCCTCTGCATGAAAAATGCATACGGTTTGATGGCCGTGTAGACCCCACCCGCTATGAGGACCAGTGGTCGATGTATGGTATTTTAGATGGGTAGGTTTTCACTCTGTGGCCAAGTGAGTTCTTGATACTCCTTTTCCCATTTTATTAGGGTGCTATAAAACTAAAAATTGCTGTTACTTCGCGTGATTTTCCAGCGCTTGGTTTTGCTGGCAGTCTTTTGCTGATGAAGGATTCTCTTTGCGGGTAGACCACTGATTGGGTCTACGAGACATCTACGCGTACTCAAGGACCACGATCTTAAAGGAGTGATTTTGCACCTCGTTTTCTCGGTATGAGTGGGTTTCCCTGGTTGAGTCACTAGACAGAGGACTAACCATAAATATATTGAAAAAGATTCTCAAAAAAATTGAACTCAATTTATACTCTATGTCGGGGGATGACGACGACAATGCTCCAGCAGATAAGAGACGGAACTTGGTGATCTCCACTCCCTTAGACTTCACGGAGGTCCGCGCGCGCAAGAAACGCAAAACCACTCCTTCCGAACCACCAAAAGAGGATGGAATGGAAGAAGACGGTCCTGTTTCGGACTCCTCCACCTCCACTAGAGAAAAGATACCTCCGATTATACTGCGGGAAAAACAACAATGGATGTCTCTAACGGCTACCATGTCCAATCTACAGATCTCTTATAATTAAATGTCACCCACGGCATCAAGATTCAGCCCACTACAGAGATGGACTACCGAAACGTCACATGAGAAATGAATGCCAGAGGCATTCAGTATCACACCTTCTCACTTGGTTCAGAGAAAATTCGAAGCTTGTGCTCACAGGAGTGTCTGAAGACATATCCACAGAAGGTGGCTGCTGATCTACCACCTATCAAGGTCAGAAGAATGACCAATAAAAAGACAAGACTCCGATGCCACTAGTATTAGTTGAGATCAGTCAAGATTACAAACATATATATGACCTGACGTCCATCTGCGGACTGAAAATCAGCCCAGAACCCTTAAGGAAAAGGGCTTCAACAATTCTGTGCCACAGATGTCAAAAATTTGGCCACGCCCAGAAAATGTGTATGGCTGAGTTTAAATGTCTAACATATGGGGACAGACTCCAACAAATATCTGCACAAAGCCGAAAACCACCCCAGCTAAATGTGCCAACTGCGGTGGCCCAAATACAGTCAACTACAGGAGATGCAAAACCGAAAAAATAGAAAATCGGAGATAGACAGACACTCTTCCTCCTCCAGATCCACGTCAGAGGCCTCAGCTTCACAGTCTCTCAAAGACCATCAAAAATTGTCAGAAGCTCATCTACCGCTGCCAGAAGCCTTTAAAAGAACAACTCAGCAACGACAGACAAGGACATATGCAGATGTAGTCCGTTCTAAACAGATAACTCATGAGCGGGATCAGCTAGTTCCATGCATAAACCTGACAGCTATCATTACCTCTTCTCTGGTAAATGTGCTACTAGACTTCAGCGGATCCAACCGTACACCATCCTCTACTAAAAGATCCCTAAAGGATACAAAAACCATCCCCACAGTGCTCACTCATGAACAGTAATAAACTAAATCCAGACTCACTGCAGATTATTGCGTGAAACGCGAATGTCCTCAGAAATAAGGTCTTGGAGCTCCAAGAGTTCACCGAAAGACATCAGCTGGATGTAGTTTTGATAATAGAAACGCATATGAGATCATTGGACAACCCCAAAATCAAAGGATATCATCTGTACAGAACTGACAGGCTGACCCAATAGGCGGCAGCACTTTCGTTTTAATCAAGAATTACATTAGTCATCACTCTGTAAATGTCCTACCTACTACTAATCTATACGTTACAAGTGTAGAGGTTCTCACAAGCTCGGCAGATAGACTAAAAAAATGTGCAGCGTAGAGTCCTCCATTAAATTCATTACTGTCCTCGGATTTGGGCATCAGAGAGCCTGTCATCATTGCCGGTGACTTAAACGCCAAGCATCCCGCCTGGAACAGTCGAACCACCAATAAAACCGGCCACATACTTGCTAACTATACGCGGTTGTGGCAGGTCCCACTGAACCTGCCCATCATAATACGTATGGCACTGCTGATGTCTTGGACATAGTCATACTGCAGAATGTGAGACTCCAGTACAGTTTAATAACACTAAATGATCCTTCATCTGATCAAAATCCAATACTGCTTCAGTTGGGAAACTAAGAAAAACTGCCTCCCCCCCCTAAATACACTCATTTATATCATGGGAAAGGTTGACCAAAGTATTCCCGAAATATATTGGTCCTGTTCCGCTTATATTGCCTCAGGCCCAACCACTTGCCAGAAGATATCGTGAACCTGATCAAGGAGAAAAATCCATCTACATGTCAGATGTTCATTAAAATCATCTGCAACCTGCTCCAAACAAATTGCACACCCACATCACCAGAAGAAAGATATGATATAATCAAGAAGCCATCTTAAACTACAAATCTGATGTTTAATATTCAAGCCCTCTGAGTGCCAGCAATTGGCTCATAAATTTTTCCACTCATTGCTTCCCTATCAAATAGTGGGGAGTGTGAAAAACATTTTGCTTCACTCTTTATGTCAGAAATGTTAATCGTTAGTAGTAAGGTAACAGGAAAACCTGTGAAGTGACTGTGAAATTATTACCTATTGTAGATAGAATGGATATCCTAGAATAGCGCTTCCCAAACTGTGGGCCGGGGCCATCACCTTGGGGGGCCGTAGGTTTTGTTGAGGGGGGCGTGAAATAATGAAAACAAATTTAAAATGTATTAAGACTAAGTAGATTTTTTTATTTTAAAAGAAACGTATTTAACTTTTATTATTTATTATTTCTTTTTTTGTTATTTTTTTTATATTTTAATGGAAAATTCATATATGGGTGTTGGTTCACAAACTTTGCTTCCTGCGTATTTCGGCGCTTAATGAATATTAGTAAATATTGCTTATTCATATGTTTCATTTCAAAGCAGTGGTTAATTGTATTTACTTCGAATGCTCTCCAGGGAAGCTCCAAATCTTCTTGTCCCTTTCATCATGCGTTCGTAATCAGAGACTGTTGAATTGACTTTATATACATATCAAAACTCGTTTAATGTTATCACTGTCATCCGAGCTAGTTTTCTGTTACCAATAAAAGTTTCGCATATGCTTCACACATGAAAAAAAGCTTAAACAAGTTCATGTGGGGAGATAGTAACTCGCTTGCAGTGGTAAACAACACGCCCTCCCTAACAGCCACTATACTGCAGAGAAAATAAAAACAAGTACTTTTATTATGCCAGTGAATAAGATATGAGTAGTGTGTGTCTTGAGAAAGAGTGCCTCTAATTGCACGATTTCTTGAGAAATAGTGCAATTAGAGGCAAGAGGAATAAACACATACTAATTAATGAATCACATGTCCCCTCATACAGAAACTATGCTATATAGACTGAAACAAAACCACATGTTGCATGGGCAAACACAGTATCTAACTAAAAATTATTGTTATTAATTAGCTGTGTGTGAGTTCGATTTCCCAAGGCAGCAATAAAATTCAACCGAACGTGTTAAAATTCGTAAAAGTTTTAAAACTAATATATATATATATATCAGTCTGTGGTGTGCCAGTATCGGTAAGTGGTGATATTATTTGATCTATTCTACGTTAAAAAATTTAACCCTGAGATGGATAAGTGGCTGATAAAAAAAAAATCCCGCGAACAATCAGAAGAAGCAGAAACAGACTCAAAAAAAAAAAAGGACAGTATTTCATATTTTACCAGAACAGCCCGCATCGTCTTCAGAACCAAACGGTAAGAGGCAAAAAATGTAATATGCATTTGATTTTTGCAATATTCGCTGTGTATGTTTTGTATTGAATATAAATACAATAAATGTCATAATAATATTTATTACGATTTTTTTCGAGGGGGGACGTGAAATATTTTAATTTTTGCAAAGGGTGGGGCCAGACATACACAAGTTTGGGAAGCAATGTCCTAGAAGAATGCATTGGTTTTAGTTTTATGCCGAATGAAGAACATGGAAAAAAGTTAACAGCATTTTAGAGGAAATAATAGCCATTGTTATTTTGTTTTATGGAAAACTCTCTTAAATGCTTTTTTTTTTTACCAGCCAGCATTCGGAACTCCAAAATTGGCAGCGTGTTGGAAAATAAAGGAAGTTCACAGTTTGCCCCTTCGTGGACTACTGTCAGGACATCGATCATATCAATATACAGAACAATGATAACAGTCCCACTTTAAAAATTCATTTAATCTGCGTGTTATATTGACTGAACACAGTGCCAATAATTATAAATAAACTCAGAATATTACTTGGCTTATCATCTGGGTCGAATGTCATTAGTTAATAGAAGAACCTCGGGTAATGCGGAATACCAATTTACACACAATTCCTCTATGTGTAATATTACATTGCAAAAGAGAACGGTACAAGTTATCGCCAAATTGATTCAAAGAATTCTTATTATCAGATGCTGTTTGTTGTATTCTGGAAACTCGACAATTTGTAGCTCACTCAGAATTGAGGATGACCTTTGGATTAACACATCTGGATAAGAACAAGTCAAAGGCAACAACCATTACAACTCTTTTCCATCTCACAATGCTTGTTAGGAATCTCTCGAACATTCCCCATTGGATTACGAAGGCAATATGAGCTTTCTATAGGATTACGAAACCTAATCAGGAAAAGTTCGGTTTCTTACAAAGAGGAATTACATTTTTTAACATTGTCTTCTATCGCGTTTAAAAAGTAAGGAACGTCCATATAAAATTTTATCCAGATTAAGCGGTTAAACATATTTTGAGGTTATTCCTATCTGAATATGAACAGTTCGATTATTACTTTAAAAAAATAATAATGATAGAACAATTAAATGGGTGAATGGCCAACTAGTTTTAAAATCCATGTCCAATTTGATTTGAATCTTATTTCTAAAGCTCATCTTTACCAATCTATCTTGTTGTTAATACCCCGTAGAAATGTTCATCACTAAATAGCAGCGAATAAACTCTGTTAAATCCATCATTCTGTTTTTTCATTTCTCAATCAGATCGAATTCCAAGCGATTCTGCACAGAGAACTCCGAGCAAGAGCTTAGCTTCAATACGTCATTACATGGAACTGACTGAAGAAACGTCGTTCTAAGCAAATTTACGACTGACGAGATATAGGGACTTTTTAATAATATTTATTATTGTTATTATTATTATTAAGAGAGACCTCCAGGTCCTGGCACACCCGCTATCATACTTATTCTCGAATTCAATCACACCCCTTGCATAAACAATATCTGATGGCAATCCATTCCAATCAGCACCACGCTGTGAGAGAAAAATCTAGCCCTCACTCCCTCCTTAGCTGCATTCATTTTCAGCTTTCAAGGATGTGGTCTTGTCCTTTCCTCACTCTCCATAAAATGAAAAAAAAAAAAAAAAAAAAAAAAAAAAAAACCTCCGTCAACTGAAATCCTGTATAACTCTTTTAGAAGTTTGTAACTGTCAATCATATCACCCCTCTTTCTCCTGTTTGCTAGTGCCTGCAGTCTACAAATTCTCAATCTGTCTTCATAATCAGTATTCCACAACCCTGATAACATTTTTGACACATTTCTTTGCACTCTCTCCAATATATCAGAATCACAACGGAAACTAGGTGACCAGACCAACACACAATAATCCAAGTGAGGTCTTATCAAGGCCTTGTAAAGAGACAAAATGTGGACCAAGCATTGATCCTTGTGGTACACCACTGGTTACTAGGGCCATCTTAAGGTATGGGCACACTGGCCAGTTGCCCAGGGGCCCCATTTTACCATATTGTTCATGAGAGATCTCTTGGCTGGAGTGCATAAATTACTGTATCTCCCTCTGGAACACTGAGCTAAAAAAGAGATCTGGATATGGCGCACAATACGTCAATAACCAAATAATTTCGGAGAAATTGAAATCTGTGTTTCCTAATGTTGAAACTGCACTCAGTGTTCATGTGCATGATGATGACTAACAGTACAAGGAAACGTTCATTTTCAAAATTGAAACTTACAAAGAATCAAGTTCGCAGCACAACATGACAGCAGCGTTTGAACTGACTTTCACTCATTTGCATAGAAAATGACATCCTGAAGATCATTGATTTTAAGCCAATTATAAATGGATTCTCTGCAAAGAAATTTCGCTAACGCTTATGTTGAGTAATCCTCGATTTACAGCATTTTTTTTTATGTTTAAACATTGATTTTCTTAAAAGTACCAATGAAATCTATAGGCTTAATTCTATTGACGTTTACATTTTTATTCCTGTAGGTGGATGAGTAGGGGCCCCAGTGCATTGTTTTGTCCAGAGGCCTACAATCCTGTTAAGACGATACTGCTGGTTACCTTAAATCTTGCAGACTCACATCCCCCCACCTTGTACCATTTTTTCATATCTGTCAGTCAGAACAATTTAGTTAGTCATTATGTTTCTGCATGTTCGAAAGTGTTATGGTTTCAGTCAAAAAGTGCTTTTCATTTACAAATGCGAATTTTCCGTCTACCGTCTTTTTTGGTCTACATAATGTGTAGCATTGATAATTGTTAATGCTATCGAAGTTCTAATCCTGTCACGCGGCAAGATTAGAACTTCGATATATGTCAGGAGATTATTGAGCAGGGTTGATACTGCAAGCAAGTATTTGTTTATGCTTCTTATGTTTGTGTGTAGTATAGTGAGTTCAAATGTACGCAAGTTATCTATATAATTATTTAAAGGTTTGAATGCAACACAGTTAATGTTTTCCTGTTGTATATGTTCGTCGACAGGATTTATTGTAGCCATATTAGTGTGAAAAATTAATTTGAAATGTGTTCTTTATAATATAGAAAGGAGGGTGGGAAGTAAGTATTACATTGGGAGAGTGGATAGATCAGATTCACATGAGATAATATTAATGTCACTGCTTTTGGCATAAAAGGCCTAAGAATCCTTACTCCATAGAAATTTATATATATTCTGTCTTTGTTCTCCTAACTTGGTACAATGTGTTTCTGTAATATGAGGTCAATTGTTCTATTATGTAGACTGGAGTTGACGGATTCCTGTAATTGAAAACTGACGTACTTGGCTTTACGTTCTACCTCTCAGCTAGGATGCAATCTCTCAAGCTTTTACTGGTGAGGCGTGCGATTAAAGGTGTGTGTGTGGGGGGGGTTCTCTCTT
This sequence comes from Typopeltis vanoorti, assembly GCF_054136105.1. Lineage (NCBI taxonomy): Eukaryota > Metazoa > Arthropoda > Arachnida > Uropygi > Thelyphonidae > Typopeltis > Typopeltis vanoorti. The sequence goes on from NC_143566.1 coordinate 89,537,154, forward strand.
TATTTGGTTGTGGTCCTCGATATACAGAGGGTGATGTCAATAGAACTGACCAGCATACCGATTGCTGTGCCAATCGATTGTATTTCAGAGTTCAGATCTTTTAACCCTGCTTTGGGTATTTCATCAATTTCAGTTCTTTTTCCGTAAGACATTTTAATTTTCAACACTTTTGTTCTCATACTTAAGAATTTGCAGTTCTTCCATTACTGCTAACCCATCACAGTTAATAGCGTGCTCAGTTTCCAAGCATGTCTTTGACGCTATAATTATTATATTGTAAACATTGTTCGTAATCCTGAAATGATTCGTTGTTTGCTCCATTATAGAATATATAGAATTAAGTATTTCTTTCACATTGTTCGTAAAGGGATCTAAATTTATAATAGTGAGGTCAGGAATTGACTTACCTTTCCGTATTTCACTGCGTTTGCCCAGGAAGTGATTTTTGAATCTCAGTTTTTTCCTGCAATCATTTTCCCTTCCAGGTGCTTTCAGAAAATCCAGAACACTGGTAGTGATTTGTTGACAACCAAAGCAATAGGGACCATCCCCTTCATCACAGAATGGCTTAAGGCACTTGTTGCGGGATATAGTGTTAGCCTGCAACAAGTCTTGCTGTCTCGACGACCTTTGGACTATACTTCTATTGGATCATCAGCAGAGGTTCTTGTCATCGTTCGTGATACGTTATCGTTGGCAATATGGCAGTTATTCCCACAGCTTATCCTTCGATAATGAAGCAACTATTTCTCCTAATGCTAACTACTAATATATCGTTAAAGAGAAAGATTTGCACTTACTGATTCCAGAGTTTACGACTGCGACATTTTAAGTGGCAGATTACACTAAAAATAATTTATTTTACTGAGGAACATAACACATGTTCTACTCAGAGCATAACACTTGTCACACAACAACAACAACAACAACAATAATAATAATAATACTAATAATAATTTTTAAGAGTTAAAAAGTGTTTATTTACAATAAATAAATTATACATAAAATAATAATTTTTTTCTCGTACTTAAAGTTTTTTTTAATAATAATAATAACAATAACTGTTTACAACGTATATTATTATAATATTCATAATGATCATTATCACAGATGTTTCTTTGCAATTTTACATTCTATATATACAATATCAATGCATATAATCACTCTATATTGCATACTTTTGTTACAGTTATTACATACATTACATTACATTCATTTGATTACATATGACATTACTTACATTTGTTTACATATTATACTTACTTTACGTACATTTGTTTACATATAATACATAGATTAAATACTTTGGTTTACATGTGATACGTACATTACATGCACTTGGTTACATATGATACATCTTGGATGAGAACTAATTTCTCAGCTTTCATCCTCGAAGCTGATAAGTAAGCTTATCTGAGGATGACACCAGTTGGTTATTATGTATTGTGTTTTTTTTTTTTTTGCTGTGTTGGGAAGCTACGAAATCTATGATTGAGAAATTTGCTTTCATTAAGTTTGTGTTTCATTAATATTGTGTTTCATTAAGTTTGTATGGTATTTCGGGTGCGTGTTTCTTGTTCATAGTATGTCCTTAGAGCTCTTTTCAGGCTGTTGTAGTTTGCAAGGTTTCTGTATTCAAAAAGTAATTTGTTTATCATGTCTGGGATGTAGAAGTTTCGCGTGGCCTTTCCGTAGTGATTATTGTATTTATATGTGATATAATTAGTCGTCTGAGGTCTTGTTATACGGTATGTATTTCTGTCTGTCCTGTAAAATTGGCATCGAAATAATGTTTTAGCAAAGCTGCATAGTGACATAAATGTTTTGCTGTCAGTATTTTGTGTTCTGACATTGCAACGTATATAAGGTCGTTATTTTCTCTTTGTGCCCAAAAGATTAGTTTTATCATTTTGTACTGTAGCGACATTAATCTATTTAATTTGTAGGGTGCACAGAAAGCATACGTTGTTATACCGTATCTTAGTATAGTGCTTTGTATATTAGTGTTTTTAGGTGTATGGGAATTATGTCTTTTAACCTGTAGAGTTTGCCACTTATTGTTCGGAGTTTGTTGTGTAGATGGTTTATGTGGCTATTCGAGTTCATATCTGCATCGAAGTAAATTCCAAGGTATCGTATTGTTTCAACCTGAGTGATTGTAGTGGTTTTGCTGTTCTGTGTGTTTTTTATGTTGGAAAGTGGATGTTGGATGGTTATATATTTGTTATCAACTGGTCGAGTCAGTGGATTTCTGAATATCATTAATTTTGTCTTTTCTGAGTTTAGGTGTATGGAGTTTTTCGTGAGCCAGTCATTGATCTGATTTATGTCATGTTGCATATTTGTTTGGGCTATGCTTGCGTTATTATTGATGGATATTATTGCTGTATCGTCTGTGTATTGGAATATCTTACTTTTGAGTCGTAGCTGATTAATATCGTGTGTGTAAATGTTGAATAGAGTTGGGGAGAGTACAGCTCCCTGTGGCATTCCACAGATTACTGTTGGCTCTCTGCTTCGGTTTGACCCGATGCGTGTGATATGCTTTCTATTTTGAAGGTGGTTTGTAAACCACCTGTGCAGAGGCCCGTATATTCCAACAATGCCTCAGCTTTTCTAACAAGGTTCGATGTGTAAATGTATCGAATGCTTTAGTTAGATCAATAACGGCAATTTTGTTTTTGTCTAAGGCGGTATTAATTACGTCTGTAAAGTCTTAAAAGAGAGATGTTGTTCCCTTATTTTTCTGAAAACCGTATTGTGTTTTGGGGATAATATGAAAGATCTCAGTGTATGCTGTGTGTTTCTTCAGTATGATCCGCTCCATAATTGGATTGATAATTGGTAATGTTGCTATGGGTCTGTAATTGCTGATAATAATAATAATAATAATAAATTTCTACAATTACAAGGTTAATTATTATACAAAGTGTGTGTGTATATACACACACAGGTAAATGCCGTATGACACAGCATTCCTACAACACGTTCTCGCTCTAACACGGTTCGAGAATTGGGAAAATCCCCGTACTACACGGGGATATATATATATATATATATATATATATCAGTGGCGAATTTTTCCATACTTACTATGCTTGCTGTGCAAGCTCATTAATTGAGAAAGAGGTAATCATTATTTGTTAATAAATGCATGCATTTATAAGCATTCCATTTAGGCTTTTATTTTTGTAGACAGAAGACGTCTGAAGCTTGCGCGGCAATAATTGAGCTTTGCGTTGTATATGGAAGGCCGATGCTTGCTCGTCTATTCAAAGCTATCTTGGCTCGCTCGTTTGTAGGAGCTTCCAGGTCCTCGCTGCAGCACTGTGGTTTCATGCGCGCGCATAGCCATTTCACGTAGTCTCACTCTGTTGCTTAAACACAGGCCATACGCAGTCAAAGTAGCTCTAGCCAGTGAGCTTCAGCCAGTCTTTACAAGTGTGCGTGCTGCTTGGGAAAATTAAGTTACAACCAACTTTTTATGACGATTTTATTGACCAGTTCATAAAGAATTCTACCGTAGGGTAGAATTTGTATTCAAGTACCTAAATTGAAAAAGATAGAATATCATTGGTAAAATAAATGTTGTATTTGTATGATTAAATGCACATAAATTTCTAAATATAAAGTTTTAAATGGTCAGTAATTCATTATTCTGCTAATCAGACTTCAATCACACCTCTCACTCCCTGAATGATAGCAAGAGCAAGCGTAAATTTCAAGATCAGCATTCGCCCCTGATATATATATATATATATATATATATATATATATATATATATATATATATATATATATATATATATATATATATATATATATATCATCTCATCTTCTTTATACCCTCTTTTACCTTGCGGTGTCGAGGGTGCGGTGTCCATTGATCATCGGACCTCACTCCGTTCACAGGATAAGGTGGTCAGCCTTATACCCCGGTGTATCCTATGGTGTTGAGTTCTCAAGGCCGGTTTGCCTGCTTTGCGGGATGAAAAACCCCAGAATAAACTGGGGAAAAAAACCCTACTGTCCACGCCCAAGACTGGCTAACTTGGCTATATATGTATATATATATATATATATACAATGAAACATTATTAAATTTTGTGTACAGTACAAAGATTCAGTACAAAATGCAGAGTACTTAATTCTTTATGAACAAAAGTTTACCATTCTTTTTAAACGAGCTAAATATTTATCCATCGTATTTACATATGGATTGACAAGAATGTGCATAGTTTACTGTACATTGCAGTAATACAACTCATTTGAATAGTAATAATAAGAAAGGAATGATTTTATATTCATGAACATACTTTTTTCTGCACTTTGTCTTTTGTGTTTTTCTTTCAATATTTATAATTGATTCTGTATTTAATACAGATAATTTACTTCTCTACATAAATTTTGTATGCAAGTTACTGAGTATATTGTTTTTGATATACTCAGTTTGGATGGCATTTCTGCTTTCTTCCTCAAAGTTTCGGCAGAGCTTAGCTAAGGAAGATGTCGATGGTTTCCTTGGTTTGTTTTTGTACTCGTCGCGAGCTAGGTGAAGATTTAACTATTATGTGCTTAGAGACATATGTATATCTTCATATATATTCAGACAAAAATCATTACAATAAATGCTATTTCTGATAAACGTGTAGAGGCAAGTAGACGTGACCTGCTCAAGGACTACCACTGCATGAGCACGTTTAATTTTTATGAAGAGGAGGAGGAATTGGATTTGAATATGGCGTGTTTTTGTCTTTGTAATGTCCTTGGGCTGCTCTCTTTTTTCTCATAATATTACTTTTACCATTTTATTTTGTAACGATTGTGATCTCTGAAGTTTTTAGTCTGCGCAGAATGGGTATGATGTAATTGCGTATCTTGAAATGTTTTCACATAATGCTTTATGGAATAGTGTGTGTTGGGGCAATGTCTTTTAATTGGTATAGTTTGCTTGCTATTATCCCGAGTTTGTTGTGTAGATAATTTGTATGACTATTTCAACTTTGATCAGCATCGAAACGAAGTCAAAGATAACATGCTGAGTTCACCTGTGTGATGAGTTTAGGATCAGCGCTTTGTTTATAGGAGAATGGATGTGGGATAGTTAGATAGGGTCTAGGAGTGTTTGAATATCATTAGCTTTGTTTTTTCACTGTTTATATATATGCCGTTTTCTGATAGCCAGTTAGTGATTTGATTAATGTCGTTTTGCATAATTGTGTAAGCGATATTTATGTTGTTGTGAATGGATACTATGGCAGTGTCGTCTGCATATTGGAAGATTTTACTTTTTAGGGGAAAATCGCTGTCGTTTTGCATAATTGTGTAAGCGATATTTATGTTGTTGTGAATGGATACTATGGCAGTGTCGTCTGCATATTGGAAGATTTTACTTTTTAGGGGAAAATCGCTTCATTTCGGGTGTGTTTTTGTTGAACAAACAAAATGGGAGATAGAACAGCTCATTTTTTTACTCCACAGGTTACCGTATCTCCCTGCTGTGTGCTGATCCTATACGGCTGATGTGTTTTCTGTTTTCGATGTATCCTTGTCATAATAAACCATATTTCTGCAACCAGTCTCGTTATTTAATAGCCACACCTCGTAAACTAAGTCAGTACAACATAAACTCTACCATAAACTGCCCAACAAAGAAAAAATACTCAACAATTCACTAACAATCATGCACTGACCATATCAACATACGGGCTCCTGTCCATACATGTACATCATCCGTCATTAACACCAAAATCGCCGATCACTACTTTGTCTCGGCTTCGTTTCATTACGCCACCCACCCGCCCCCTCCGATCACCGTAAAACTCGATCATATTAAAGAGCATTGTGGACATCCTTATAAAAAATACAGAGTGCAATTTCCTATTCAAAATAAATGATCCTGTAACTTTAGACGAGGACTTCCAACTAATGTTCACAGAATATACAAAAATGCAACAAAGCCAAACAATTACGAGCACAAAGTCAATAGCAAACCATGTATTTTTCCACCGGTAACAAAACAGGAACTCTTACAGCGAAAAACAATGATCACTCCAGGAATAGACAAAATGACACACACACACACACACACACACACACACACACACACACACACACACACACACACACACACACACACACACACACACACACACACAGATCTTTTAACTCACTTTAAACAAATCAATCCTAAACCTCTGAGACTCGTGAACATAATATTCGACACGGTGTTATTCCACAACAAATAAAAACTGCGATAATTAGGCCACATTACAAACATGGTAAAAGCTGTCCTTATGCTTATTGACTTAACTAAAGCTTTTGATGATACATTAGCACATTACCTACTGCTTATCGAACTATACTCAGTCGGAATGAGAGGTATTAAATATGATACTTGTATTTCTTCGTTTATACTTAATTAATTTGTTACTTGATTAAATCCTTTCTTATTTAAAACTTTATTCAATTAAAATCCTATTGGCTGCGCCATTGTTATGTCGTGACATTTCTTTTATTTATAATTTTATTGTGTTCTCCTATTTATATCACTTATCTTAGATTTTCATGGAACAATTGGCCGATTCTTAGAATGATTACGTAAAATAAATAAATTGACATCTACCTTTTGTCAATTTATTTTCTGAATAGAGTCCGAAACTCAGCAATAACGGTGTGGAGTTACCTCCTAATCAGGTTCTGGCAATATTTATTTATTCAGGCTGCCCCAGCCAGGTCCCTAGGTCAGAAATTCCTTTTAACCAAGGATTAACCCTCAGAAAATATACTAAGTAAATCAACCTATTAATTACTCTTTATATCAATTTTATCTATCTCTCTTAAAATACTTTAGTTTGCAGTCGTGGTCTCTGTCATATAATTCTCTCCCGCTCAGATTCAAATGTTAGCAAGCGGTGCATTGGATCCAATAGAAGTCACAAAACAGGTTAAGATAATCAAGTTGCATTTATTAGATTTCTAAGATTACACATGTACAAAAAAACAACACTAAATAGGAAGAGTTATCCCAAGTTATAAGGTTAGATATAGCAACTGTAATTCACACATCATATACAAGAATAGGCTCATTTCACTGTACAATATTCTTGCTAACATCTCTTAAATATCTTTACTAGCTTACACATATTCTTAAAACATTCACATCGATAACTCTATAGATCATTACTCAAAGCAAATTAACTACTACTCATTCACATAAATACTAAGGAAACAGCCTTTAGATTCTAAACACTGCTATCTAAACCTCACTATAGTCCTTCTTCCTACAAGTTTAGAGTTCGATAACATAACATCTCGTTTCTTCCATAACACAATATTCCGTTCTTTCTTAACAAAGGAATTATAAAAGGGTTTTACTTTACCACATTCTTGAAACTCATTCAGTCTATCATCTTTTTATAATTTCCCTCCGAATGTTCGACCCCGTCCTTGGTGATTCACTCACGGACTAGATTTGGCCTTTATTGTTCTGTCCTTTCATCGTATTCTAGACTGGAAACAGCATGGCTCGGGTCGACCCACGTGGATGTATGTGGCGGCCAGTTTCTTCAGGCTTACTCGGAAAAGTACTTAATAGTTCTTCGTCTATTGCTTTCCGCCCGACATCGCTAAACGATAGCAGAGAATAGTTGCCCGCTATCGATTAGATTCCGAACTCGAACTCTTCCCGACTCCACAAGAAATTCTCCAGCAACTCCAGATGAAAAAACCTAAAAAGCCCTGAACTTTCTGCCCGATACGTTCTTTTTGTGCCGGGCTCCTATTTTCATTTGTATTCTTAATTTAAGCACCTTATATTTTAGCTATTGTGATTAATTTGAGATTTCATTTTGTATGTCTTAAAAAAGAGGGATAATGTGAATTAAATGTAAGCCTTTCTTAAGCTATGTAAAATCTATTGTGAGTCATCATAAAGCTGTTAAGTATTAATTCCTGGAAGGCCTAAAGCGACGCCCGTACAGCGTAACGCTGGCGGGTATAGATCACTCGGAAAATCACGTGACCATGTATTCCATGAATCCGAGTATATCAGCGTCGTAGAAACGAAGGATAAGCCAAAGAGTGAAATTAGTAAGGATCTTGTGCAAAAGGGGGCTGAAAAAGAGGGCGCTCTATAGGAGTATAAAGGGGCTTTTCTCTTGATCTCTTGTGGTATCGTTTTCCTGTTGGCTGGTTTGGAAGTTGGCGGGTAGTTTCGCGTAAGGGGGCGGGGGAGTGAAGTCTGTGATGTCGGGCAGCGAGCGTTCGTAAAGAAATGAAGCTGGATTCCATGCAAAGCTGAAGGTAAAAATTTTAGTCCAAGCAGAATCAGGCGGCCGCTGAAAAGCCTCATCGAGTTGTTCTTGAAACGCAAGGATTTTGAGTCCGTTTCCGGCAGAAAGAATGAAGATAGCGTAACCCCTACGTTGGCGTATAGACAACCAAAATAGATGAGAAATATCCAGAGAAACACGTGGTGCAGAACGACGCGGAAAAATGTCGATAAGGTGCTGTTGCTCTAATTTTGTGTGAATGTTCATTAGAAGAAAGAAGATTGTTTACGATTGTGAAATTAAGAACTTTATAGTAAGGAACTCTGTGGGCAGTCACTATTTAGAAAGTTAACCTCGTTTGTGAGTAAGAAGAATTGTTTAGGAGAGATCTTTAGTAACTTGTATGTGATAGGATTAACTTGATGCGATATGAAAGGTAGAATTTAGAGTCTCAGTAACATTAGAATGGTTGATAGTTGTTCTTACGAGTAATACTGATAGAAGGAATTTAGCTTAACTTATTATCATTTGATTTATATCCCAATGTGTAATTACTGTGTTCAGCATGCCTTATAAGTTTTAATTAGTTCGAATGTGTTGATCTCTTAGTTCGAGTTTATTTAATATTGGGCATAATTGAGCGTATGAATTTTGTATTGTGTTTTAGATATTCCAATAAACATGTCATATTTTCCTGAACCTGAGTCATGCCTGATTACGATTCCAACTTACCACTTATAAAAATAGAACCTATTTTGGCGGGAAGGATTTAGAGAGTGAATATAATATAATATAATATAGTAAGATATTGTGTAAGAAAGCTAAGAATTTAAGTATTATCTCCCTGAGCAAGGATCCTTTTCTGCTATAGGATTCGCCAGTATCCGAAAAGGAAACAATCCTAGATATAAGAATAAGATAAAAGTAAGAGAAGAAAGAATAAATAACGAAAGGTAAATATATAACAATAGACCAGATGGTAGGATTTTGATCGTATAAGGTTTAAGTAAGAAGAAGGATAGAAATTAAGAATAAAGCATAATTAATTAAATATAGAACGTCGATATAACTAATAGAACAACTTTTTAACAATGGCGCAGCCGGTAGGATTTTGATAGAAGGTATTAGGTAAGAAAGGATAGGTTTAAGTAAACAACAAAATTAAGAATAAATTCTTAACATCGTGCCGTTCGCACGTAAACAATTTGCCGTCGGCTACACAATTTATCCGAAGTTGTTGTTAGTGGACTTTGACCCTTCGTTACTATGCTCTAACATAAACGACACCGCCTTACTGGCAGTCCACAAAGACATCAACACCACTCTTTCCAAAGCATAACAAGACCTAAATGAAATCACAAAATTCTTCTACCAAAACTCAATTGTAATCAACTGTACAAAAGACGCAGATGTTAATTTACAGTATCCAAGAATCGTGCACCCCTCAACAGTATCGCTATGCTGTCACACATACCGCTGTATTTACAACAAATATAACTGCCAGTGTCACACCGCAACACGTATAGAATACCTTGGCCTTTACATAGATTGCCACCTTGGCAATGGAAAAAAATAAATGGATAAAACACATGGAATACCTATGTACTAAACACCCCATCATCGCAGCAAAACTTTTCCAAGTAAACTACATGATTCCATATAACGTAAAAAAAATTGAAATTGCAATATCGGTATTTGCTAATCGTACGGTACGGTATAACAGTCTACGCAAACAATCATGTAACTAAATTAGAAACATAACGCAGGAAAATCATATCCACAGTGATTTGAAGGCCTCATATACAATCAAACTGCTTATGGCGATGCACAAAATCCGATCGTTAAAAATCTGAATTACTACCGTATGTTGCTAAGGAATTACTTCAACAACATCTATCCTAACAACAGAGACATGTGTCGCATAACACGACCTGTCACAAACTCCTTACGCCCTAGAGCAGGGCTGTCCAAATCACTACCCCGGAGTGGATGTGCCTACCTTTGGATTTTGATTTTCACTAGCGAAAAAATATAGCAAATTTGAATTGAATGCGTGTTAGATATTTTATTTCTATCACTAATGGATAATCACGATGTTGGTAATTTTATTTTTATTTATTTATTTTTTTTTACATCACTATATATGCCCACGTGCTTTTCAAATAGTAGATGTGTCAAAGAAGTGTTCTTACATTATTTTGTTCCAATGCGCATGCTCTGGGCGCTCCCGGGGAACTTGAGCAAGCGATTAGTGCGCAATTAGTGTTGTTAGATTGACCAGCTATCGAAGTTGCGTCGCTGCTGCTCACCAAATTACTAGAATGCATTGTGATGCGGCCCTCGGATAAATCTTTTTCTTTTAAAGCCGCCATCGGATTACGTAAGGTTGGACGGCCCTGCCCTAGAGCTTTCAACAACTCATACAGTTCTGCAGTGAGATCACAACTCACACCCACGCTACTCAACAACCTACGACAAAATTTAAAACACAGACAATTACAAAACATTAAAACACGAAATATACAACACAATTAATATAACACTTACATCTATTTTTATCACCAGCATCCAACGCCTACATTCCATCCATGAAAAGTACCAAGCAACATAAGTAGTGTATGCTACTCCCATGCAATTCATAAAAGCTAACCATAGCTTTATAGTAGATGGATTAGTACGGCATATATAACAGATATGCCGAGTTCGAGTGTTTAAATGCTCTGTCATTCCCATAATTGTGTTATTCGGAGGATGATTACATAAACGTGTAATCATCCTCCGTTTCATCACAAAAAAAAGCTTTAGTATAAATGAAACAACATACCTGAGAGGTGAAGAGGAGACACATCTTGTACTGTGAATAGATCCATTTCTTTTGTCCTGCTAAATGTATAAAGCTTTGCTCGCTGATGTTTAATTAAGGTCTGGAAATATGCTAAGAATTAAACAATGAAATTGCATAGTACCGTTGTTCCATCCTCAACAATGATCAGCGAGATAAAGGTTTATGTCGATTGGTTGTTAAACTGCATTTTTGAATCTCTTAGGGAAAAAAACTGCTAGAACTCTATCATTCACTTATTAATGTGTGAATGTACTGCTTGCTTTTTTTTTTATCAATATGGATCACCATTCTCGCATTATAGCCATTATTATTTGATAGCTCAACAATGTCTAACTGGTATATCTCAAGCACATGTACGAGCAATGTAACACCTAAAAACGAAGATATGTAGTTAATTATGTCACAGCTATGTTCAAACCGGAAATAACACATTTCCATAATTGAAGTCTTGATCCGTACCATTTCAGCTGCTCTACGCATAATGCATAACATTACAGTCTAATTGTGATGCATAATGCTTTTATAATCCCTGCTATCTGATAAGGTTACTGTGTAGGGAAAAGTTTGAGTTAAGTGCTCTGCCCGAGTTGGTGCAAGTTATAGATCATTGTTAGGAACTAGGATGGCTTTGGTCTATTTGAAGAAGTCCGTTTCTTTGTAGTTTGCTGCTTGTTGAACTAATTCACTTGGGTATGAGGACGAATTTGAAAAGAACTTTACTGATAAAGATTGCAGGAAAGAGTAGATACAAGGGATATTTCTGTCACGATGAAGTTGAACATTTCTGATATACCATGGCACATTTAAAATCATGCGCAGGCATTTGTTTTGCACTCTCTGCAGATTGAGGATATTTGTGCTTGAAGTGTGGCTCAAGGCTGGGGAAGAATAAGCAATAATGGGACGAATCATCAACTTATAAAGGAGCAATTTGATTTTGGTGTGAATTTGGTGTCTAGTTTACTATTCCTATTGATAAGAGGGTAAAGCTGTGCTGTGATGGCTTTCTACATGAGGATTTTATATGCGGGCTGAAGGTTAGTTTTCTGTCCAGCAGTACACCGAGATATTTGGCTTCTGCTTTCCATGAAATTTTGATATTAAATAGGAAGATATCTTCTTTAGGAGATATTGAGTGTTTACTTGCAATCTCCAATTGGAGAACCAATGCTCTAGTTTCAGCAAGTTTTCTTGTAGTTTCTTGGTGACAAGATGCGGTTTAAGAGATTTGGCTAGTATTGCTGTGTCGTCAGCGTAGAGGGCTTATAATAGATGACATTGGATTGTGCGGGATGTCCGCCTTGTAAGTCGAGAAACGTATCTGTGCCAGGAGGTACCTTAGAGGCACTCCTCCCAAGATCCGTCACTGGGTAGATAATGCGTCATTTAATTTCACTTGTATTCATCTGCCATAAAGAAATTATTTTATAAGGTAGACCATATCCAATGGAATGCCAGCTAATATACTGCTATACAAGCTGATCCGAAGTGCTAAAGTTTGTCAAACGCCTTTGCGATCAAGAAAAACTGCTCCGGTGTATTGGTGCCAATTGTAACTGGTAGTAATAAACTCAATCAGTCTATTGATTTGTTGATTAGTGCTGTGATACTGACGAAAGCCAAATTGCTCTTTTGAGAGGATACTTAAGTTATTTATTGAGACCTGAATTCTGGAGAGGACACCTTTTTCTGCAATTTTGCCAAAGTTAGAAATCAGACTGATTGGACGATAACTTTGAGGCAGCTGTGGATCCTTGCAAGGCTTATGAATGCGGACCACGTCTGCTAATTTCCATGCTGGGGGAAAGTATTTGAATCCGAACATAGCACATAGAACATAACATAATGATTAGATAAATAAAAATATCATATACACTTAATATATATATATACATATATATTCCGACTAGTTTCTTCGGAACGCCGACTTCTTTAGGTGTGTAAATAACTACAAAAGAACTGGAAAAAACTAGAACTTGGCTAGAACTTGACCACCTCAAAAGCACATTCTTAAACAACGGCTATTCATCTCGAAGCATAACTAAACGTCTATATCCACGTCCTCAACCTCAGCACAAAGATAACTTCAACCCTATTACGTTTATTCAATGCCGTTTGTAAGCTCTCTATCACCAAAACTGGCGAAAATTATGAAGAAATTCAACGTTAGAACTTACTGTGAAGTAAGTTCTAATGTTGAATTTTCTTCGTTCTTTCCTAAGTCAACCCAAACAAAAACGCAACCAACTTCAATTTCCAGGAGTTTACAAAATCATCTGCAGCTGCGTTAAACCTTATTATGGACAAACAGATGAGTCTGTCTCACTACGTCTTGAGGAGCATCAACGTGACATCTCTTACAAGAGAACCCGTGAGAGCGCCCTTTCCAGTCATGTTCTTTTCTCCTCTAATTCCAATCGAGAAGAGCGCCAACACCAGATAGACTGGAACCTTACGACCATTATCCATATAAATGCGGGGACGAACTAGAGAGGGGTATCTTAGAATCAAAAGAAATAGTTCTGGACCCATCACACATGAACAATAATTTAAGCTATAGTTTGGGAGCATCGTCTTCTATCTCCTCGTTTACCTTAGTCTCCGCTGTTTTACGCCTTTTTCGAGTATGGGTTTTCTGTATAGTCTTTTGGTGTGGGAGCAGAGATTATCAGGTTCGTCTTCCCTTCTTCCCCTGGTGATGAGTTGTCTCCTTCTGTGGAGTCATCTGTCGCTTTCCAGGAGTTTACAAAATCATCTGCGCTGCGTTAAACCATGATATATATATATATCATGACAGCCTCACTAATAAAAGAAAACATTCTTGAACACTCTCTCAGAAAACTTCAACAACAACAACGTTACTGGCTTGCTGGGTGAAGCAAAAATGCTTTTTGTTTTCCCCTTTGTCTGTGTCGAGAAGCTTGATGAGGGGGGGGGATTGTGAGCTTTATGCTCGCACTTTGTGAACTATGGAGCTAGCTCTGTTCTGAGAGCAGGATTGCCTTGGGTCTTTTATGTTTGTGATAGTCACGTTCACTATAACTGGAAGCCTGTCTGATTGGTGGGTTGGGATGATTGTGTGCCTTACTGAAGAACTTGTCCGCATGGTCATGAAGGAGAGAATGGATGTCTGGGGTTCTGGTTTCTCTGTGGATCTGCGTGTTTCTGACGAACCATGGGGCGTCCAAGATCATCCGCAGGCATTTGTTTTGTATCCTCTGTAGTTTCAGGATTTAGATTTGGATGTGTGACTCCATGCTTGGGATGCATATGTGATTACTGGTCGTATTACCATCTGGTATAGTAACAGCTTGTTGCGTGTATCCAATTTGCTGTTGCGGTTGATCAGGGGGATAGAGTTGGGCAATGGTTCTGGCTGTTGAAATTCAGCTTGTTGTCCAGCTGTACTCCAAGGTATTTGGTTTCTGTCTGCCATGGTATCTTTTTTCCGAGGAGTTGAATGTCATCTTGGATGAAGGCTTTGCGTCTGGTGAATAGTATAGCTGAGCTTTTGACAGGTTTACTTGTATCGTCCAGTCCGAGAACCATTTCTCTAGCTTCGTGATGGTGTAATGGAGACATCTGATCGCCAGGGGCGGAGAGATCTTGTCATTATGGCTGTATCATCTGCATATAGGGCTGTGATGGTAGTTCTCAGGCTCTGTGGTATGTCGACCAGGTAGATTGTGAAAAGTAAAGGAGCCAACAGGGATCCCTGTGGTACTCCTGGCCAGAATTTATGTTGAAATTTGGCGCCTAATTGAGATGGTGCCATTTATTTTTATCTGCATGGATCTCTCAGTGAGGTATGATTTTATTAGGTGGGTAAGGTTTGTTGAAATGTTGGCCTGTATGAGTTTGTAGAGTAATCCTTGATGTAATATCTTGTCAAAGGGATTGGCAATATCCAGAAAGACTGCAGCTGTGTGAAGGTTCCAGCTGTATCGTTGAGTGATATGCTCCACTAGTCGGTGTATTTGTTGTACTGTGCTTTGTACACGGCGGAAGCCAAATTGTTCGTTTGGAACTATTCCTAATTGGTATAATTTTTCATGTAATCTTGAGAGGATGATTTTTTTAGTAATCTTTCCTAGGTTGGAAAGCAGGCTAATCGGACGGTAGCTTTGCGGGAGTTGCGGATTGTTTCCTGGCTCTTTTATTGGTATGATGTCGGCTGTTTTCCATGCAGTGGGGAAGTGTCGTATCCTCAGTATTGCATTGCTTATGTTAACCAGGTGCACAATAGCCTTTCGAGGAAGTAGTTTGATGATTCTGTTTGTAATTCCATCTGGACCTGGAGGTTTTTTGTTGTTTAGCTGTTTTATGATGTTGGTTATTTCTGTTGGAGTAGTGGGAGTGATGCTGTCAGGTTTGTCTGTGGTCTGTCTTAAGGTACGCTTGACCTGCTGGTGGACTTTATATATGTGGGTGATGTTTATATTGTCATATGATGGGCTGCATTGTTTTTCTAGGTTTTCTGCTATTGCCTCAGCTATTTCTTTATCAGTGTGCGCCATTCCATGAGCAGTTTGCATGGGGGGTAGAGGGTTGTGTTTAGTGCGCAGGATCTTCAGAAATTTCCATATTGTGTGATGTTCTGGGTTGACTGATGACAGTTTATTGTCCCAATCCTGATTCCTGTGGTTTTGAAGTGCTTTTCTGACTTGGTTGTTCAGTGTTTTCTTGTCCTATGGGGCTCTTGTGTTGTGGTATCTTTTCCTGGCTTTGTTTTTTGTTCTGATGAGGTCCATGATGTTTTCTGGGAGCCATCTAGTTGGGTTGTTGGTTGTGCTTTTGGTGACTGCTTTTAGTGCTTTTTTTATTTAGTTTGTTAGATTGCTTACTGCTTCATCTATTTCTTCTTTTTTGTGGATGGTGGATACAGGGCCAATGTATTCTGGTATGATTTTGGCTAGCCTATCCCATGATATGAAGGTGTGCTGGAGGGGAGCCAGTTGGTCTTGCATGCCAAGTTTGATCAGGATTGGGTTGTGGTCAGATGATAGTTCATTGATCATCTCTAGTTAGTATTGATAACTGATGTTTCTAAGGATAGCTATGTCAAGTACATCTGATCTGCCATGAGGGCTGTACTGCGTGTGCTCAGTGGGTCCTGCTACCAGAACTAAGTTAAGTGTTGAATAGTTGTGTGTGTAGTATGCGTCCACTTCTGTTGTTGGTGCTGAACCAGGCTGTGTGCTTGGCGTTTAAGTCTCCTGCTATGATGGTGGGGACTGTGATGCCAAGGACAGCATCCAGGTCAGCTGTCAGTAAAGGGTTGCTTGGTGAGTTGTAGGTTGGATATGGCATTGTGGTGGAGGTTTGGTTTGATATAGATGGCAGTGCCTCCCCCACTGGTGCTGAGTCTATAGGTTCAGTACATTGTGTATCCTCTCACTTTTGGTTTGTTAGAGGGGCTCAGGTGGGTCGGTCTCGTTGATTAGTATTATGTCAGGGTTGTATCTGAATGCAAATTCCTGTAGTTCTAGTGTTTTGGCGGAGGAGCTGTTGGAATTCTAGGCTGCAGTATGGAATGGGTTCCTTGGAGGAATCTCTTCGTGGAGGGTGGTGATAGGTTTGTTCTGCTGAATTCCTGCAGCATAGTGGCTAGCGAGGCAGTCAGTATTGCTGTGATATTGGAGTCTATTTGATTGCTCTGTAATGTGTCCTTTGAGCAGGCTGCTTCTGAATAGGTCTTGGTGAGAAGTTGAGCCCTTTCCTATTTTGTGGATAGGATTTTGTTGGTTTGATGACTAGTCAGCTGAGATGCTTTGAGTAGTCCAGATTGGGGGAGGTTGGACGGGTCTTGTAGTTCCATGATTTCTGGGGTGGTGGTTGCATCCTTTCTAGTTTGCTGGGTGGGGACCTCCACAGTTGGCTGGTGGGGACCTCCACAGTTGGCTGGTGTGGTTCTTGGTTTTGTGCATGTAATGGTTTGATGTTTCTCACCACACTTCAGGCATCAGAATTCGTATTTGCATAGTTTTTGGGCATGGCCAAACTTTTGGCAACGATGACATTACACTGCTGATGTCCTTTTCCTGAGTGGTTCTGTTGTTATCTTTAGTCCACAGACCGCAGTTATGTCGGAAATTCGTCTTTCCATGTTCTGGATCTCAACTAATACTAATGTCATCGGTCGTTTATCGGATCTGAGCATCCGGCTGACTTTGATTGGTGTTAGGCCCTGCTGGGTGAGGTCTGCCGCGATCTCCTCAGAGGTAATGTTTTCAGTGACAGCTCGGAGTACAACCTTGAGATTTCTTTCGCTGCTTAGTGCGAAGGTGTGGTACTGTAGTTTATTGTTGTCCATCATTTTTGTTATCCCTATGTAGTCTGTGACTGTTGTTGGCTGGATTTTTACTCCTTCATCGGTGTTCTCGTCCAGGAGTTGTCAATGTTATGTTCTCTCAGGTTTCGTGCAACTGTGGTCCATTTTTCTTTTTCACGGAGAATTACCGGGGGACCTTTTCATTTTTTAACGGCACTGCTCGTGAGGGTGTTTCGTTTTCCATATGATCCTCCTCGGATCATATGGAAACTGAAATCCGTGAAGCTATAGCAATTATATCTGACAAAACGAAGAACGCGTATCTCTATATATCATTCGGAAATCCAAAAATATCACACTAATCAAAACGCGAGACTGAAATGCGCGAAGCAATAGAAATTATATTTCACAAAACGAAGAACGCTTAGTAGTATGGGTGGCGGTTTGAACCAGATCAAGAAAAGATAAGGAATCGTGACGTGATTGGTTGTTTATTTGATGACGTCATTGTGTGTGACGTCATGAGGTTGGAATGTTAGGAATTTACCTGGGGGCATATGTGTGAGTGACGTGAGTTCTTGTATTTTGGTTTGCATATGGAATTATGGGTGATGGTGGAGATAAGGATTCTTGTTGTGATTGGTGGGGCACTAGTGACCAGATGAAGATCAAGATAAGATAACGGATCGTGACGTGAATGTGTGTTATTATAGAGTTTAGAATGTTTGGAATTTCGCTGGGGCCCTCGTCTGTCAGAGACATCACGTGGTGTGTTTGGTTAGGTTGTCAATAGATGGGTGTACTAATTTTCCAATACATTTTGGGGTATTTCTTTCCTGTTAAAGGGTGGAAATTTTTAGAGTAGAGTAGAGTCGTGATGGCTGTCGTGTTCAGGATTTTCTGAATAATTTAATTGTATGCTAATATCACTCAAAGATACAATTTTTTTTTCCCCATAGCTCATCCTTATTTTCTTCTATATTCATATTCTTATTCAAATTCATATTTTATTCATAATTCACCCGAATATTTTGATTAGTCTAAAATTAAGATCTTAAAATTCAATAAATAAATAAATAAACAAATCGTGTGTGAATTCACGGTGATTTCAAAGTAATCATACTTGAACATACATAACACATCAACGACACTGTTTGTTCTTTTAAGTTTACACATTTATTTCACAGATATTATTTACAATGCAATATGCAGAAATAGAAATTTACAGATATCACCAATGCAAATGGTGTTTTTCTTGTCGTAACATTTCTTTGATGAGGCATGTTTGCCTGATTTTGATACTGCTTCCCAGATGATTATGGCTATTTCCACGAACATGAATATTAGCAGCACTGCTATAAAAGCAAGTATCTGCCACTTTTGCGATGGCTCTTGATTTTCACCTGCAAAGAAAAAAAAACTTATTGTTAGTAATGGAAAAGGTAGCAGATTACTATAATCCTAATACAGTAGTTAGTTTTGGGAAGTATCAAAGCTTTACAGAAACATGCAAATTTGCCACATGAAACTGAAAAGTTGGTTCGCAATACAACTTACTTATGTGAGACGTAAACCCATTAGAAGAAAGTTTAAACGCAATCAAATCAAAGTCCCGACACTTTTACACACTTTTCAATGTGATTTGGCAGATGTCATCCCATGCAAAAAAGAATGGGGAGGGGTGTTTCCTTCTTGTATGCATTGATTGTTTTTCCCGATTTGCGTGGGTTCGAACACTGAAGAAGAAATCAGCAGACGCAGTTGTTAAGGCTTTCGAGTCTATTTTTAAAGAGGAAGTGCCATGTTACATAAACACTGATCAAGGAAAAGAGTTTTGCAACAAGAAAGTTCGTGCATTTTTTAAGAACCATAATATTCATTTCTACACGAGAAGGATCGAAATGAAAGCACCCATTGCAGAAAGATTTATCAGAACATTGAAAACAAAGATCTACAAGTGGATCAACGTTTACTAAAAGTAAAAGTTATACGAAAGTTTTGCCGACCCTTGTACATACTTATAATCTCACACCACACCGCGCAATCGGTATGGCTCCTTCGTAAGTTAACTTTCACAACGAGGATCGTGTTTGGAAATATTTGTACGGAACCCAAGAGGAGATTACCAAACCAAACTTTCAAGTAGGTGATAGTGCGGTCTTAAGTGATGATACCCAGAAATTTAGAAAATGGTATTGGGGTAAGTGGACACGAGAATTGTTCACCATTGCTCAGGTTATTAATAGAAACCCTGTAGTATATAGAGTTCGCAGTCGGGACGGAGAGATAGTGGAAGGAACTTTCTGTGAATCTCAACTGCAAAAGGCTGATATACCCAATGAACTTCCGGAAGACTTGTATCTAATTGAACAAGACTTAAACACCGCAAACAGAAAGGAAAGCTTCAGTATTTTGTTAAGTGGCTCGGCTATCCCTCATCATATAATTCTTGGGTTCGTAGCGAAGATGTTTTACTTAACCCTTCCCAGTAACGCCAGTATGAAAATGTTTCCTACAAACACGCAAACGAAATTTCAAGTGGAATTACCACACGAGATCAGACTTAAAGGTAAATGGGAAGTTGCTCTTGCCGATATTCATCTTCCGGAGAATTTAATAAAATAGATTCCGGTTACGATGAGTTTCATATGATACGTGCAGTTGGAGGAGGAGTCAACAATATCGACAACAACAACATCACAGGAAATAAACTTTTCGAAAAGTCTAAAGAAGGATTTTACAAAGTGTACACGATATTCCCATGGCATTTACAATTCACCCTCTGAACTTCTTCAAGCAGTGTTTGATGTGAGTTCTGTGATTACTGGAAAAAAGAACCCAAACAACACCATTTCTCTGACAGTCCCAAAAGATTACAACCTGATGTTTCCCAAGGAGGCCTCGGGTTTGGGCCTTCTACTGGGTTTTAATCAGATTGGTGTTAAACTGAAAGGTACAATCACAGGGAAATATATTGTTGATATAAAGAGGGCTGTAGCCGCATATTTTGTTAATTCTGATTTAATCCAAGAACAGATAGTTGGTGATACACGTGCACCATTGTTACGAGTTGTTCAGTGCAGCACCAAGTGTTCCTTCGTTTTTGCTCAACCTGATTATTATCCGTTACGACAACAAACATTTCAGTCAACTAGCATTGAAATTCGTTCAGACAGCGTCGAGTTGTTCCACTTTCGTGGTGGCAAGACAATAGTTAAATTACAGTTCCGACAAGTGAAGGATGACTGATTATCTCAGATATTACACATTGCAGGTAGGTGAGGGTTCAAATGTTTACGAGGCCCCAAAACAGCGTCGGTACGGATTAGGTAGCATTTTCAGAAGTGCCTTCACCTTTCTAAGTCCACTTTTAAAACCTGCAGCTCAATTTGTCGGTCGTCAAGCCTTAAAAGCAGGTCAGCATATGATAGAAGATATATTGGAAGGGGTACCTGTACGTCGAGCCTTTATAAAGAGAGCATCAGAAGCTGGGAAAACCATTGCTGAAAAGGATCAGAGTCGATTACTTCAGAGAGGGCAAGGAAGCAACAAGAAAAAGACGAATGTTAAAAAGCGCAAGCGAGATGACATTTTTTGCTGAGGATATGATGTCAGAGTTAGATCTTTTTTCCCACCCTCGTGTCAAGATGTGTGTGGAAAGAAGTTCTTATGTCACTGACCAACCAATATCCAGTACTGACAGTGGAGGGAGGTCCTGTGGAATTTTGCATACCAGGTACATCTGAAGAATACTTGGATTTGGGAAATCATACCCACACATTCGTGTACGCATCACTGCTAATGATAATAAACCTATCGATGATTCTTCTGCTGGTGTTGTGAATAATTTTTTCCATTCCCTGTTCAGTCAAATTGACTTTTTTCTCCAAGATAAACTAGTGAATGTAGCATCAGACACGTATCCTTATAGGGCTTATATTGAAAACCTACTAAATTATGACAGAGATGCTAAAAACAGTCCACTGACAAATGAACTATTTGTTAAAGATGATGTGGCTAATGTTAGTGATATGTTTACCAAAAGTGAATGTGGGATGGGTAGACGATAAGATCGAATTATCCAATCGAAAACTGTCGAGATGCTTGGGCGAATACACGTTGACATCATGCATCAAGTCCGGTACTTGATCAACAACGTTACTGTTCGTGTTCGTATGGTTCGCAGTTCTCCCGAAATTTGTTTACTGACTGCAAATGCTGATTCTAAGGCTAAAGTGCAATTTGAAGAGGCTACAATTTTTGTCCGCAAAATCAAAATAAATCAAAAGATTCAACTGGCTCACTTGTCTGTGTTAGACAAGTCAAACATGGTATATCCCATCAATCAAGTGCAAGTAATTTATTTTTCGATTCCCAAGGGTATGTCAGATGCCGCACGAGACAATCTGTATCTAAGTGAAATACCATCTAGATTAATTACTGGACTGTTCGCTAGTGATCGATTTAATGGCACTTTCAACAGAAATCCATTTAATTTTCATCATTTCAATCTGAATTTTCTTGTGGATTTGGGAAAAGCTGACGGTATTCAGTATCCCTCGCTCCGAACTTCAAAGAAAGGCTTTACAGCAGATGCTATATGTCACTGTTCACATCGCTAGGCAAATGGAACAGAGACTGTGGTAATGACATTTCTTATAAGAAATATGTAAAGAGAAACGTTCTCTATGGATTTGACTTATCGCCAGATCAAAATGCAGTTGCCCCCCATGTCAGCCTGTTAAGAAGAGGAAGTGTGCGACTCGAAGTGAAATTTGCTCAACCTCTTCCTGAAAACATCAGAGTGGTTCTTTATGCAGAATTTGAGTGTACGTTATCCGTAACAAAGGATCGTTCTGTGTTACTGGGCTATGAACACTGAACAATTAGTAAGCATACTAGAGTTAGAACCCACCACAAGAAAAGTGGGTTTAGGAGATTGTGCTTGTGATGAATTGCCACAACATTCGATCAGAAAACAACAGTCGATGTTCATCGTGAACACAGATACGACCTGGTTGACAGGACAACATTGACAAGATATCTATATTAAAGACAAAAAGGGTGATTTTTTCGATAGCTTCGGTCGTTCACCCGAAAACTATATTGTTAACTTTTTGAATATCAACACTAATAAATGGCATTATAATTCTGTAGCTGTACAAGCTAAGGAATCTGTCGTGTGTGGTTTGCATTGTGTATATTTTTTAATATTGAGATGTCGTGGTTTTGCTAATAATATTTTACTATGCAAAATATTATTAGCAAATGTTATTCTAAGGATTTGTGGTTAAACGATATTGTAGTAACTTAGTCTGTTACAGATCATTTATTGAAAATAAAAAATAATTTTAAAAAAAATTGTTTTTTTTCACTTACCATTTTTTCCACACCAGTTTCTTATTCCAACGCAGCTTTCGGGAAGATAGAGAGATGAATTTGGTACTCCTTCTTCGAGCTCTCTTGCAGGGAGGGATTGGGGTGGAAGCATTTTCTTCACTGGGACTGGCTGACGTTGATGGTTGATGGGAATGGTTCTGGGTATTTGATTTGTTCAGTAAAGGTTCTGGACGTGGTATTCTATGTTCCTGTTGCTCACCTTCTGTGTGAGCCAATTGGTTTTTTCAAATGTAAATACTTTTGCAGAACATCTAAATATGCTTCTACTTTTCCATTTGCATGTTTATTTATTTCTTTTTTAAATGGCACTCATTTCATCATCGAGTGTGTATAGTTCACGCTCCTCTGGTGATTGGAGAAGCGTAAATATTTTAAACATATTCATTTTCTAATAAGTGAACTCAATAAAGGAACAATGATACTGCCTAATAATGGGAACAGTGCTCCCCCGTGCTGTAAAACCAGTTTTCTTCTGGTAATGAAGGGAAGCGATTTTTTACTTAGTGCTTTTATATTTTTTTTCCCTTCGTAAGCGTGACTTCTGGTTGTCTTTTAGTGGAATATTTCCAGATAAAACATTTTTGCAGATTTCACAGAGTGTGGTGATTTGGCTGGAAGTGCAGCGCTTTAAAGCATCATTTGCTTGTTTGGGAGAGGAATGAGATAAGTACTTGATGAGATATTCATAGCGTTTGAGTCTATCAGCCATTCAGGGATAAACACTGTGATGGGTTCTTCTCCTGGCAAAATCCGTGACCTTAAGTGTAAAATATCAGGTGTTTCCTGTCTCAAGTCTAAAACTAAATATGAGTGGGATTCCCGTGTTGCATCTTTATAAATCTGAACTAACACGTTCGTTTGTCCTGGAAATACTTGGGAAGATAAATCAGAAAACTGTAAAGAGTCTCGGGGAAAAGCAATAACATAATGACTATTGAGAGAAATTGTACTGAAATGTGTACCTTTACAGAATAACTTTTGTGTCAGTAGAATGACACTGCGGTTACGGTGATGTGAACCTTTTATAAAAACATCAGCTATTTCCGTGCTGTCCTTAGCCTGGTGAACCAAATAATCGATTATGAGTAAATTTCTCACATTAGAATCAAATTCAGGTAACCTCAAACCATTCACGAATTCTATGTTGGTAATTTTTTTAAATTTATCTTGATTTTCACTGTAACAGTAAACGGTTCGCAGTGGTGGTGGTTTGATTAGTTTATTACAATGTTCTATGAGAGACAACACGAATGTTGTTTTTCCTGGCCGAGTAGCTCCCGAAATAATGCATGTAAATCTATCTATGAACATATCGAAAATGATAACATAATTAGACTGTGATTATTTTTATATAATCAGAGATCATGTAAAAACAAATAGATGTTTGGTTTTAATATCAAAAAATCTCCCTATTATGATTTTTTTTTTATCACAGTCACCATGTAATCATACCAAGACGAAATTTTCTTTTTAAATTCTAAGAAAGAAATAAAAAAGCTATTGTGGAATAATAGTAACAATAACAGTGATGTGAAAACTGCACAAGAGAAGGGCGAGACTGCAAATTATCGTGTTGGGAAACAACCATGGATTTTTACCTATCAGGTAGAATGTTGTTTAGTTTTCTGTCCCATAGATGGCATCTTTTGCTTATGAGGTATGTGAGTGTAAGAAATTATCCTTTAAAATACCCATAGGGAAAAGTGCATATGTCTGTTGACACTATGCACTTCGCAAAAGCGTATCCAAATCTTTTTGTTACGGAGGTCGTTTTGAGCTGACAGCTCCATTTGCCTCTATGTAACCCAGAGCAGGAAGTATAGCCAATGTGTTAGGTTTCAAAACGTTTTGGAGAAATACTCTCAAATATACTCCTGCAATTGTAATGTCATGGAGAACGGAATCACTCTGGGTGAGCTGTATGAAGAGAGTGCAAAAAGTATTGCAACTGTCATGCAAAACATGCATGTCTTCTGTCGTATAAGCTAAACGTTCCGCTTTCAGACAGTAGTCAGTTGCTAGCCGATTTTCGTACCAAGTCTCAAACTCTGTTTCTTTGTTCATAAATTCCAGCTGAAAATATGATTTTTCAGGGATGACCATGATAATCCAGAGAATTGGATTTGTGAAACTTATGAGGAAAGAAACCCTTACGAACTTCTGGGAGATCAAACATGGCTGGCAGTTTCCTAAGAGACATACTTATGTAGGAAAAACTGTCAAGAAATATGATGTTTAATGGGTCATAATAGATAGCAAGTATCTTTGATCTGTCAAACACTACATAGGGTTGGAACTGTTTTGAAAAAAGATATTCTAAAATAAAGCATCTGTCAAAACCACGACAATTGTGTGCAGTCACACAGACATTTTCGTATTTTGGTTTGACAGTATGAATGATCCTGTCATTTTGTCCCCATTTCATGATATTCTTGACAGAAAACAACTCATCTAGAAACTGACCCACACAGTTTTCACCCCAGAACTCACGTTCGTGACTACTGAAATCAGCTATACATAAGACTGGTACATGATGATAATTTTTTGCTATTGTTTCTGTGTCAAAAAAAAATCATAGAAATCTGCTTATTTGAGACCTCTGATTTTTGCACAAAGCACATCTGTTATGGGTGAACTAATTTGCAGTGGGTGCAGAAATTTTCAGGTGGACAGACGTCAATTTTATCTGCAGAGAAAGTAGCCAAACACTGTCTGCAACGATGGAATTTTGAACAAATACTATTTTGTATGTGCAAATTCAGACATTCATTGCCGTGGAAAAATCTATTGCATGATCCACACAAAAGAAGGTTCTGCACACTATGAATGGTGTTGGTGCGACAACAGATGCACACATTTTGGCATCTATGCATTGCAATTTGATAGAAGTGCTGTATGTTTTCATGCAACTGGGGCAATAATAACTATTCCTAAACAAAACTGGCACACTGTGCACAAAATCATAATCAGATATGCTGTATAAAAGACAGATCTGTTTACTTGCATTTGACCCCCGAAATACCACAGAAAAATCAGCATCTGCCGAAAAAAAATTACGATTTGGTATTCTGGAGTCAAATGCTTTTGAAAGAGACCTGCTTCTGGAATACCATAAGAAATGAGCAGAACCCCTGCAATTTTGTAAAGAGTTAAATCCCTCTTTGTTTGTAACGTTTTACGATCTAACCGCACTTTTCTGTATGTTTGGGCATCATCAGTGTGTGCAGAAACGCTCAGAACAAGTGCTCGGGCCATGCAAAGATCGTCTTTGTTGGTAATTTCCACAATAGCTCTTTTGATTTTCATAAATTCATCCAGGCTAAGCAGCGTTCTTCTTTTTACATTGATTTTTCTGCCACCACCATTGTTACTTATATTGATAAGTATGACATCTATAGAAAGATCATTTGCCAAAAGAAACTCACATTTCAATTGGACGACAGCATAAAAAGCATCAACTATCGTTTGGATAGTTAGTTCAGAAAGCAACATGAATGGTAAATTAATGTTGCTTTCTAAACAGGATGCACTAATGCCTAACCGAACATGAGAAAAAGTTTACTCAGCATTTATCGAATTCCTAAACTCGATAAACGCTGAGTAATCTCATTAAGCATATCTTGAACAATTTCGAAAAACTCTAGTGGGAGGAGTTCAAGATCATGAAATCTAACTTGGTACTCCATTTGTTGAGTTTGATATTTGATAGAGAACCATGACCAGCCCACCGAAACAGTATAAAAACCCTGTAGAGTGGGGTTAATAGTAGAAGTAGAGACTTTAGTTTCACATCCAGAAACCGAATGTAAATTATGTAAATTTGGGGGGTCGCGACTTCCTCTGGCCACACCATCGATTGTTACATGAGGATTAATACCACGTCATGTGCTTTGTTCATTTTCATCAGCATTTTCTCCTGTCAAACCGACCTCTACAAAAATGGGGTGCTGATTAAAAGTATCACCATCAACAAAATGAATAACGGATGATCGCTATTAAAAAAAAATTACTTTCTAGATTTCAGAAATATCGTTTAGAAATAAAAAATCATAAGGTGATTTTGCAATTTCGACACTACATCATGATGTTTTTACTAATACTATTTTACTAAACATCAGTCCTCAAACTTTTTCCCAAAATCCTAACAAGCAAAAAAAAAAATAAATAAAAATGCCTTGTGGACATTTCACTAAACATGAAACATTTTGAAGTATTTTCATGAAATGTTACTCATCATAATGTGTTTTGCAATTTCGACATTACGCGATGGTTTCACTAACTCAATATTACTAAATAGCCACACTCAATATCTTTTCCCAATCAAAAAAAAAAAAAAAAAAATATATATATATATATATATACTGTATATATATATAACTTTGAATATAAATTTAACTTTGAAGAAACCGGGATGATAATTTGCTTGACAAATGTCTACTTAATGTTCCCAATCTCTGAACGATGACCGACTGAATGAGTCACTCAGTAATCTACAAACAAGTCTAATGAAAATTAACAGTGTGGGAAAATAATTCACACACAATTTATTTATTTATTTTACTCAGTTATTCTGGTTATAATATGTAGTTAACCGAATTTAAAAGTAAAATACAAAATAACCAATCATTTGAAAAAAATCTGCATTGAGAGATGGGAAACAAGCGATAGCCGGGTTATATATATGTCACCATAAGACAAGTGTTGTGAATATATGTTAGTCCAGTAACCTATAATGAAAAGTCAACTGCATTTTCAGACTTGTGTTTGTGTTCTGTGCTGTGAATATATGTTAAAAATCAACAATTTGGGATATTCAGAAAACCTAGATAGTACCACGATGTTCTCATTCTGGAAAGAAATGTAAGTTAATTTTTTTTTAACTTAAACATAACAATTGATAATTGTAATTTCAATAATCACTGCTCGTATGTTTCGGTAAGCATAATTCTAATACAGAATAGTTTTTTATGCATTGGTAATATCTGTAAATTCCTATTTCTGCATATTGAATTGTAAATAATATCTGTGAAATAAATGTGTAAACTTAAAAGAACAAACAGTGTTATGTATATTTAAGTAAGATCACTTTTGAAATCACCGTGAATTCACACACGATTTGTTTATTTATTTATTTATTGAATTTCAAGATCTTAATTTTAGACAAATCAAAATATTTGGGTGAATTATGAATAAAATATGAATTTGAATAAGAATATGAATATAGAAGAAAATAAGGAAGAGCTATGGGAAAAAAATTGTATCTTTGAGTGATATTAGCATATAATTAAATTATTCAGAAAACCCTAAACACGACTGCCATCACGACTCTATTCTTCTCTAAGAATTCCCACCCTTTAACAGGAAAGAAATACACCAAAATGTATTGGAAAATTAGTACACCCATCTATAGACAACCAAACCAAACACACCACGTGATGTCCCTGACAGACGAGGGCCCCAGCAAAATTCCAAACATTCCAAACTCTATAATAACAAATATTCACATGACGATTCCTTATCTTATCTTGATCTTGATCTGGTTAAAAGTGTCCCACCAATCAAAACACAATTCCTTACACACTAATATATCTTCCTTTCCATTCAAAACAATAACGTCACTTATTTACAACTAACAAATGACGTCACTTATCTTCATCTGTTAACAAACATTCACGTCACCATCCCTTACCTTGTCTTGATCTTCATCTGGTCAGAAGTGCACCACCAATCACAACACGAATCCTTATTTCTACCATCACCCATAATTCCATATGCAAACCAAGATACAAGAACTCACGTCACTCACACATATGCCCCCAGGGAAATTGCTAAGATTTCAATCTCATGACGTCACACACATTGACGTCATCAAATAAACAACCAACCACGTCACGATTCCTTATCTTATATTGATCTTGATCTGGTTCAAGCCGCCACCCATACTACTATGCTTACCTCTATATATCATTCGGAAATCCAAAAATATCACACTAATCAAAACGCGAGACTGAAATGCGCGAAGCAATAGAAATTATATTTCACAAAACGAAGAACGCTTATTTATATATATATATACTCTCTCTCTCTCTCTCTCTATATATATATATATATATTTATTTATATATATTTCATTTCACAAAACGAAGAACGGTTACCTCTATATATCACACTAATCAAAATGCGAGACTGATATGCGAGCCACCATCATTTCTTTCTACCTCTCAGAAAACTTACAGTCCTTATAAGAACTGGCTTAAAGGGGCGAAGCAAGAATACTTTTCATCTTCCCCGTTGTCTGTAGAGGACTGTGTAGGGATAAGGTGTTATTGAGCTATTAAAGCTCTGATCATGGCAGGAGGATAACAGCAATAGCCAAGCCTCAGTTAGAACTTCATTGGCTACAGCATTGCCATCCCTTACCCTCCAGGGGCATTAATCACCGCACCTCACGGTCGATTCCTCCGGTCTCTCTCAGAAAATTTTGTTAACTGATGTGGCTTTGATGGATATCAGTCCTGTGGACTCTGATCCCTTCATCGCTATGAATGATTCTCGGTTTAAAAGGAAGAAAGTTTTGAGCACTTGGCTCGCCCTATTTAGGGCTGTTTTGAAAGTTCAATCAGTGATCAGGGCCGCCTTTGGGCGTTTATGCTTCCATCTGTCTTTTTCATCGTAATCTGATGACTCACGAATGAGTAGGTTGGGATGGAGTGATGCTTGAGTAAAGTACTTGGCTGCTATCTGAAGGAGAAATGTAGGTATGTCTGGCAGGTTTCCGTCTTGATGGAGGATGGTGTTTCTTACAAACCACGGGGCATCGAAGATCATTCGGAGGCATTTAGTTTGGATTATTTGTAATTTTTTGATGTTGTAGGAGAGGTGTGGCTCCACGCTGGTGAACCATAGGTCAGTATGGGTCTCACGATTGCCTTTTATATTCTTAATTTGTTTTCTGGGCTGACTTTGCTTCTACGGTTGAGTAGGGGGTAGAGTTGAACAATTGCTGAGTTTGCTTTGTTGCAGGCATGAGAGATGTGAGAGTTAAAGTTGAGTCTAGTTGAATACCTAAATATTTGGTGCTGGATTTCCATTGAATAGTTGTGTTGAAAAGTTTGACTTCTCCGTATTGTGATGCCTTCCGTCTTGTGAAGAGAATGGCAGTACTTTTGTCAGCATTCACAGATATTCTCCATTTCCTGAGATATCTTTCCAGGTTTGCTACTGCAGTCTGCAAGCGCTGTGTAGCTAAGTACGGCCTGAGAGATCTACTCAAAATTGCCATATCATCCGCATAGTAAGCTGTGGTTGACGTTGTGAGAGGAGCGTCAGCAATGAAGGTGTTAAAAAGCAGTGGGGAGAGCAACGAGCCTTGAGGAACACCTGCAGCGATTCTTTTCAAAGAGGATTTGAGTCCTCTCAATTTGACCTGAAATTTCCGGTTTTTTTAGAAAGGAATCGATAAGTTTGATAAGGTAGAGCAGAACTTTGGCCATAAATAATTTATAGATGAGGCCTTTGTGCCCAACCTTGTCAAAGGCTTTTGCTACATCCAGAAAAACAGCATCTGTATGTTGTCTCCAATTGAATCTAGTAGTGATAAATTCAACCAGTCTGTGAATTTGATGTGTAGTACTGTGTTGTTATTATTCACCACATCCTGAAGTCGATTGAGGACGATTTTTACTGCAACCTTTCTCAAGCATGAAAGGAGACTGATGGGTCTGTAACTTTGCGGCAACTGAGGTGCTTTTCCCAGCTTATGAATGAGAACTATATCTGCTTGTTTTCATCAGATTGGAAAATAGTTTAGTCTGAGCATTGCATTTATGATTGCTACCAAGTGCATGACAGCTTTGTGCATAAGGGCATTAATTGTTTTGTTGTTAATTTCATCTGGGCCAGGGGCTTTTTTGTTGTTGAGCTTCCTCATGATTGAGTAGACCCCTTTAGGTGAAGTGAGACAGATATTTTCGCAGTTGTTAGGCTGCTGAAGCGCAGTACGGACTCGTCGGTGATTTTTCTCTATGAAGACCAAATCCGCATACACATAATTAGGACTGCACTGAAGTTGAAGAGCTTCAGAAAGGGCTTCTACTTTTTCATTGTCCCTATAAACTATACCTCTTTCTCCGTGAATGGAGTGGATGTTGGAACGGTCCGTACGAATAGCCTTTGCCAACTTCCACAAGGATTTATCTTCAGTTTTCAGGGAACAAAATTTTCTTTCCCATTGCAAATTTCTGTGATCTTTTAGTGCATAGCGAAGTAAGTTTGATGCTCTGTTCAGCTCTTGGCGATCTTGAGGAGACAGTGTGTTATGAAAGCGACGTCTGATTTTATTTTTGTTTTTGATTAGAGCAAGGATTTCTTCTGGAAGTTGGTTTATTTGAGCTGGAGTGGAGATAGAAGAGGCTGCAGTTAAGCTAATTTGAATTTTTCTTTCCAGGTTGTTGACTGCTGCATCAATTTCTTCACAAGTGGAGATATTCGGCACTGAATCCATGATAGTGTTGATTGTAGCCTTGAATTTTGTGAAATTAGTAAATGACTCACTGGGAATAAGTTCCAGATCCTCATCCAGTTTTAGAAATACCGGGTTGTGGTCCGAACTGAGGCCGTTAACTACTTGCAGCTGGAATTGATGAGATGTGTTTTTGAATATGGCTATATCTAATACATCGGGCCTGCCATGTGATCCATAGTGCGTCGATTCAATCGGGCCTGCGATGATAATATTTCTCAACTTAGCAAAATTGGAAAGAATTTTTCCGTTGTAATTGGCACACTTGTTATTCCATAGGGAATGTTTTGAGTTTAGATCACTTGCTACTATTGTTGCTTCAGTAGTGTCAAGCAACTGAGAAAGATCAGAGGATAACAGAGTTCTTCCTGGAGGGTTATAAACGAATATATTTTTAAGTTGCCTGCATTAATGGTGTAAATTTCTATGCCAGTTTTTTTCCAGACTACTTGTAGGAATCTTTTTTATCTCATCGTAACGGATGTTTTTCTTGATAAAGATTGCAGTATCACCACCTCTGGCATTAGGTCTGTAGTTTCTAATTAACGAGTAATTTCTTAGTTTGGGATTATCACATGGCCGCAGATGGGTCTCATTAACTAACATGATATGAATTTTGTAGTGGCTAACAAATTCATGGAGTTCTAGAATGTTATTGCTGAGTCCATTAGCATTCCAAAATGCAACCTGCATATAATTTATTGTGATTGCCGAATTATCAATTAATCAACGAGAATATGACTTGGGTATTTGAGAAATATATTTGTGTCATCCTGGTTTGGATTTGATTTGCTGAAAACTGATAGCATTTCTCCCAAAGTGGCAGCAAGCATTGCAGCAGAGTTTTAGCTGCTTGGTGTGGATTCTGCCTGTTTGTTGCATGAGGAAACTACAGAGACATATGTTTTATCAGGTGTAATATTCTGCACTTTTAGTTTCCGATTTAAGGTGTGTGACTCGCTTCTGAGTGGGCGGGGTTACTACCTCCCTAGTCCTTGTCAGGTTAGATGGGTGAAGTGAGCATCCCTTGTAATTTGCTGGGTGTGGGCCGCCACAGTTCGCACACTTAGCAGGTGTGGTTCGTGGTTTGACGCAAGTGTGTGAGGGATGGTTGTTATCGCACTTGAGACACTTGTAATCCGCTTTGCATAGTTTCTGCGCATGCCCATACTTTTGGCAGCGATGGCATTGACCAGCTGAAGCCTTTCTTCTGAGAGGCTCAGTCTAGATGACAAAGCTGCAAACTATTTTAAGGTCGTAAATTTCTGTATGATCTTTACCCACCAAATAGAAGAGGTTGAAACAGAGGACTGTCAATCCCCTGACCCTCTCCCCAGCACTTCTCAAGATAACACCAGAGAGATTATGTCACCGGCTAACGACCAGTCCCTAGTGGACTCAGATAACTCTACAGACTATCAGGCTGTCAGTAGAAAGAAGCGTAAGAGGGGTTCGCCAGCAGCAAAAGTTGAAATAATACATCAACCCTTGGAAAAAGCAACTGCAATGGACTTAACAGCACAACCTGATGAAAGAATAGAGACTGACTCCAGGGCACAACCCCAAAGAGAGGATTCAACCCGTAATTTTAAGAACAAAAGAAAAATGGTCTTCAATTACAGCGACGATGAAGAACGCAAACATCAAATTTACATCAGCCAAGAGTACAGATGAAGGAATCCGGATTCAACCAGAACGAACTTCGGACTACCGCCAGTTCACCAGACTTATGGATGAACTAAAAGTCCCATATCATCACACATTTCAGCTTAAAAGCGAAAAAAAATTAAAGGTGGTAATTAGAGGGCTGGCTGAGACCATACCAGCTGAAGAAATAGCTACTGACTTGAAATCACAAGCGCCCTATGCCGCTCAGAAAATGCATTCTGTTTAAAAATTAATATCGATAAGATCTGAAATATCTGAAGGTGTATCAAAATATTTTCTAATTTTTATAATAAGTTTGGCTAATTCAAGTTTTTTGTTTTTAATTTAATAGACTATATAAATTGCATTATTAGTTATAAAAATACAAAATAAATACCAAACAAGGAAAATTAACTTTTCCATGTCTGGCATCTTGCTATTTAATGTGAAATAGGAAAGCATAATTTGTTATTACCTAACTAAAAATAAAAAAAATAATAAATAAAAATAAAATTTTTTGTTTGTGAGATTTAAGAAAGATCATGAATAATTATATGACATATTTACATGGTAAAACTGTAATTTTGTATTTTTTATAACTAATAATGCAATTTATATAGTCTACTAAATTAAAAAAAAATCTTGAATTAGCCAAACATATTATAAAAATTATAAAAGATTTTGATACACCGTCAGAAATTTTTGATCTTATTGATATTAATTTTTAAACAGAATGCAGTTTTCTATCTAACGGCCATCAGGTCACCCTGGGAGGGTAATGGATAGCAATGCTGTAGCAAATGAAGTTCTAACTGAGGCTTGGCTATTGCTGTTATCCTCCTGTCATGATCAGAGCTTTAATAGCTCAATAACACCTTATCCCTACACTGTCCTCTACAGATAACGGGGAAGATGAAAAGCATTCTCGCTTCGCCCCTTTAAGCCAGTCCTTATAAGGATAAGAATTTTCTAAGGGGGAAATGGAACTCCCAGGGTAACAAATGGCAATGCTGTAGCCAATAAAGTTTTAACTGAGGCTCAGCTATTGCCGTTACCTTACCCAGCCATTACTAGAGCTTTTTAACTCAATAACATCTCATCCACACAAATTTTCTTCATTCAGATGACGGGATAAAGAGTCAAGGACTCATTCCATCGCCCAGTTCTTTTAAGAATTTTCTAAGGGTCCTTTAGTGTGCATAATCTCCATGCTCATTCAGGGCGAGAAATCTGCTTATAAATTTTACCTTCACTGTAACCACAACAAATAGCGGGGAATATGAAAAGCATCTTGCTTCACCCCTAAAGACATAAATGTCAATTTTCTAAGGGGAATACCCATGGAGGGTAATGGATGGCAATGCTGTAGCCAATGAAGTTCTAACTGAGGTTCGGCTATTGCTGTTACCCTCCTGCCATGATCAGAGCTTTAATAGCTCAATAACACCTTATCCCTACTCTGTCCTCTACAGATAACGGGGAAAATGAAAAGCTTTCTTGCTTCGCCCCTTTAAGCCAGTCCTTATAAGGATAAGGAATTTTCTAAGCTGACGGAAATGTGGTGATTAATACCCTTGGAGGGTAACGGATGGCAATGCTGTACCAATGAAGTTTAACTGAGGCTCGGCTGTTGCTGTTACACCCCTGGGGCGCAGAGATTCGAGAGTTCGAGTTCGATCTCTTGAGGCTTTTGCATTAAGGGAGCAATTTGAGTCTCCGAGGTTAAATGTTCTCCGGCACGGTCCGCTGAGGGGCTTTGTCGGTGAATGCTTTTCTTCGGAATATGAGCGGTTCTGCTCGGTGGTGGTGTGTGGGTGGAAGGCCATCACTGAGTGGAGCCAGCGTTGAGATGGACGGTCTTTCGCCCACGATTGAGTGGCCTAGGGATCGTCCGAATTTTTAGAGACGACTTTACATATGGTAATGGATGGCAATGCTGTAGCCAATGAAGGTCTAACTGAGGCTCGGACATTGCTGTTACCCTCCTGCCATGATCAGAGCTTTAAATAGCTCAATAACACCGTATCCCTACACTGTCCTTTACAAATAACGGGGAAGATGAAAAGCATTCTTGCTTCACCTCTTTAAACCACTCCTTATAAGGACTACAATTTTCTACGCTATATCATAGAATATTTGTAGCTGATAAATGTTACAATATTTCTTTTGTCAAAAGGAGCCCATTCATCAAGGGAGTTCGAAATTGATTTCTTATTTTATTCTTATATTTAATTGTTATTTATTGTCACTGCTGAAAATATGTTGTTTCAGTTGCTTTTTTCCCTGAGATTTAGAATCAAATTAAATTTAGAAAGTTTTTCTTGTCATTTGTCCACGTTTCAAAGGAAAATCTAAATAACGTTATTTTCGAAGAAGAACTGGAGAAGCTTTTTGTTAATAAAAACACAATAACGGGATCCAAATGACGCTGTGCACCAATAAAATGGGGTTACTCTATTAAAATATTTCATTTTTACACTTGTCATTGGCTAATTGCAGTCGGATTGCCTGAGATGGGAAAAAGTACTAAATCTGTTGGTGAATTTTCTAGAACACAACGTGGTGGTCACACTGGATACATTATATTATACACATTTATTAACTGGGTGAATTCTTTAGTTGGTTGGCTATTTACGAAGAAAAGTGGTCTAAATTAGAGAGATATAAAGTCATAAATTCAAAGACTATAAATTGGCATAAGTAACATATTGTAATAAAGAATATTATGAATCCATACATATTTTATAGCCAGATATAGAAAATGTTTAAGAAGTCTTGTATTAACCAGCGAGCTCTGAGAATATCTTCCCCATAGCAGTTGCCTTGGTTTTCGCTACTTGACAGGCACGAATTCTCCTCGGGCTTTTTTATTGGCATTGAAACGAGATTTCACAGTTTTCTGAAAAATTATTTGGCAAATTTCGAAACTTTGCAGTTCTTTCTATATTTGGCTATAAAATACGAATGTATAACAGATTTCTTTACTGGAGTTTATACAGATTATTCTCAAGATTATTTTCATCATTCTTTAAAATTCCTTGAGATTTAACTTATCATACGGAAACATAATTTTAAACAAACTAAAAGTTTAAAAACTAACTCTTCACACACTTAACCTATCGCAAATGCTTTATGGTATAAAATATTTGGGAAAATTAACCATTTTCGTATTTTTAAGCTTTCTTTTTTAATTTTCTCTCTAATACGCAATGGCACTTTTTATTATTTCAAGAAATATTTAAAGTAAATAAAGATTTAATAAAGTCACGTATTTATTTAAATAAATGAGTTACATCAATTTATTTAAAGTCACTTAGAAAAATCTTTATTTTTCTAATTGACTTTCTATTGCAGCTAGCTCGTTCAAGGTATATTGTGGTGTATTTTCAAGGAATTAACTTCACGATACAATTATCTCCATAATCCAAACGATTAAAGATGTAAGATATTCTCAGATAACACGATTATTGCAATATGTAATACAGTATTAGGAGAGATATGTAAAGCAGGAATACCTTTAAGCCCGCCTACTTCGCAACCACCTGATAGCTTCTGTTTGCCATTTTTTTATAATTGAAGTTTATGTAAATGAAATAAACCTAGTCAATATCTAAATGATTTGAATAATTTCATTGTTAGATTCAAATAAATCGAATAGCTAGCTGTCCATTGTTATTAACTGTAAGCAGAAGTTCATGGAATGTGTATTATTGACATAATTGAGTCATTATTAGTGAGGATTGTGTTTCAATGTAAAAAAAAAATTCGACAGTACGTGGTGTGTTTTTGTCTCCTCAAAATATTAATGGGATAATTAATTGCTTTTGTCGCTGTTAAGTACTTATTCGAAGAGTTATAGAATAATATAAAAGAATTTAATTGTGTTTGTAAATATTTGATAAATAAATATTTTAAAAAATGAGTATTATATAGTATTTAGTTAATTAGATAATCGCTGTGTATACTTTATTTTTCGTTTTCCTCTTTTGGTGACATACAGGGTGATTCAAAATTCCCCGTACAAACTTTGAGGGCACGTAGAGAACCTCAAAATCAACCACATTTACATAGGAAACCATGACCGGAAACGCCACCGGAAGGTACTAACAGGGACACAAAGATACAGAAATAACACAAGTAAATAGTAAAAAAACTTTAATGAGGAAGCCCCAATTGCTCACCTGGAACGCTGGCAAACAGCGCCACCTATCACTTTTGGACGTTTCTAATTGTACTGAAGAGCTAATTCGCATTTATTGATTTTAAGGTGACAAGAGTAAGTCATGTATCGACACGAGAATGAGCTCATTTCTCTATATTTTCTGGACCAGACCTTTAAGGACTTCATAATCAAGAATAGTAAAAAAATACAGGACTTCAATAACTTCTCAGGAATTCAGGCAAGGATTTCTTTAATATGCCAGAGTAGGCATTCACCATGTGATTTTAAATTTATAATATTTTTCCGTAAAATAATATTAAATATACGTAATGTTGCTAATCCATGTACGATTCTTATTTTATGATGCTAAAATTAATTCCTTTTTATTATGAGTAAAAGTGGAATTTTATGAGATCGTGAATTTCATCTCATTTATGAAAGATTGAAATTTTTAACAGAATAATGCGATTTGATATTTCAAAATTTCGGTAAATAGGTTTAAAATTAAAAATAAGACTCACGTTTGAAATTATTGTTGTAATCATACAGATTAAAACAATACGTATTTTATTACAGCAGTAGATCAGATCGCAGTGCATAGTAATAAGTAACCAGTGGCGGCTCGTTGCTTGAAATCGTGGGGGTACTGCAACTAACGAAATATACATACACACTGTAAGTATACGTGTTTGGATAAAATATCAAAATTAAGGTACAAATTTTTAAAAAAAATTTAAAAAATATTGTTTATTATCGATAAAAATTATAGTTTAGTATAATTCAAAATTACTTAAAAATAAAATCCATTATCATAACCCCAATAATGTTCTAAAATAAAAACTATAACAAATGTTATGTCTTTAATTGTAATGTCCAAATATTTAAAGAGACGGAGTAAACACGATAAGCACTACGAACACTCTACTACTGGCGCAAACTGCATGTAAACAACAGTGGAACTGTGCGGCGGACAGTGCCGCATTACGGTAATAGCTCGCATCTCACTATGATGTGCATATGCTTGCGCGCGTAGCAATATGACACTGTGGTAAACACAGTGCTGCTAGCCTCCTTCTCCCTCCTAAGTGGCACAAGATGGATTTTTATTATTTTTTATACAAAATAAGAGAATTGTATAGGATCGTTGATGATAAAATAAAATATCACAAGCAAATATAAATAAATTAATAAATATATTTATATATCGAGAAAAACTAATAAGAGGACAACCTGTCTTGAACGGATGAGAATTTAATATTTGGACATCCTCCGATGGAGTTTACTTGACACGAGATGTTCGTTGAACTTCCGTTCAAAATGTAATAATATTCGCTGCTGTATTCACAAGTAAGCAATAGAATCTTCGAGGACTGAATAAAATCGGACTAGTTCTGGTGAGGAGTTACCAGAGGAAACGATGCAAGTGGAGTATCGAAACAGAAAGAAGGCGCTTGTAAAAGATATCTTCACACCAAAATATGCGACCTAAATTAAATGTTGAAACATTAGTACAATGAGGAGAAGCGCATCAAATATTAAAGGAAATGAATAGATACGGAATACAGATAGTAGGATTAAATTAAACCAGATGAAATAGACCTGATCAGATCAAAATAATATCAAACAAGTATGTTATATATTCGGGAATGTGAGAACAGTGTTGAAAGTACGAAAATCGGAATTAAGATGTACTAAACAGAAATAAGATGTGCGAATTCTGGGAGTTAATGAAACCAATGGAAAGATAGTGGCGATTACCGAAGTACAAGCTACAGAATCATCTGCAGGGGGGGGGGAGTTTCACATTATTAAAAGACTGAGAAAAAAAATTAGAAATACTCATCAGTTAAACAACAAAATACAGATCAATGCCTTAATAACAATCCCTGTGGTTCTTGTCTTAATTCAAGTATAAGGTCAACAACTAATTCAGAAGATTGAACTGGTATATGAACAAGTAGAGGAACATCAGATGAAGATAATATAATTACATTAGACAAGTTTAACGGAGTGGTTGGAGAGGATGGTGAATGCGAAGAATCTGAATGATTTGGGTTAGGCAGTAAGAATCAGTTAGGAGAAAGAATTTTAGATTTCTGTGAAAAACATGGCTTTCTAGTGGTTACCATGGTTTTTGAAGTATCGAAACGAAGACGTTATACAGGAAATGACCATCGGATGTTGCTCGTTACCAAACTTATTGCATGCTACTCAATAAGATATACGGATGTCAACTCAAGTGATACTGCAGCTATCCCGAAGCCGAAATAAAGAGTGCTCGCTTAATTGTTTTTGCAAAATGTAAAATAAAACTTAAGAAAATACCTATAATGAGGGAAAATATGGAATGCTGAACTACTGAAGACCTCAGATTGCAATCAAACTTCTGGACAGTAAGAATGCACGAGGAAGGAAAAGCAACAAACTGCAAAAATTATTTGAGGTTAACTTTATTCAATCATGCCTCAAAAAACATTAATATAAGTAACCATAAAATAAAATCAAGAACTGAATATTACTTAGATGAGCATTGTGTGGATTGCAGAATGGCGAAGGAACCAGCGATGCAATACTAGCGTTGAAAAAAAATAATAGACTGAAGTAAATAAAACTACATACATTGCTTTTAAAGTTTGAGAAAAGGCATTCGATAAGGTACGATCGAACAAGCTTTTCCAGAAATTGGAACAGACTGGGGAGATAGAAGACTAATTATGAAATTCTATACCAGCCAGAAAATGACTACGAACAGAGGAAAATTAAGCCACAGAAGAAGTAAAGAAAGGTGTAAAACAGACAGATTGTGCACCATTACATTTCCAGCTGTGTATAAAGAATACACTGAAATTAATAGGAATGAAAGGGGTAACTGGAGGTGGACCGTAGATGCATATGATACGCTTGCTAATGATATCCATTATGTACGTGTTAGCTAAGAATGAACAGAATTTAAAACAGATATTATCTAGTCTAGGATGGGCGATGTTTTATCTGATTATCATCATCAAATTCCTGCCATGTACCCTCAAGGGATCTACAGGATATGTAGTACTACATGAAAAGCTTACATCATTACTAACTTCCTATCTACAATTTTCCTCCAAATCAATCTGTTACGTCAAGACTCCAACCTTATCAGAGCTTATATTTCTATCTTTTAAGGCACTTTTTATATCAATCCACCTATATCTTGGCCTTCCTCTGGATTTTTTTCCTTCCAACCTGGCAGAGAACACTTGTTTTGCTAATCTTTCCTCTCCCATTCTGTTTAAGTGATCACCTGAGATTAACTTTGCCTTTGCTAACACATTCCTGGACTTAATATGGGCTTAATATAAATGCAGCAAAAACCTAAATGATGGTGTTTAAAGGAACAAAATAAGATAGACAAAATAGTGATCAGTGGTAAGAATATTGAAGTTTCTTTCAAGAAGTCTGAAGATGTATAAAAGAAATACTCGGAAGCGGTTATAAACTGCTAAACAGAAAAGACGAAAATAGGATGACCTGGAAGAGTTAACTCTGCATAACGACAGAGACTTGGCTCTTAGAATGACGATGATGACGATTCTGGAAATTTGGCGGATGAAGAACATAGTAGGAGTGTCGCTCTGATGCTGACAGCGTAGGTGAAAAAGGCGCTATGTTAATAAGCATGTATTTAGGATTCATTGGTTCATATAGGGCAAACTGTGTTAAAGTCCTTGTATTTTGTAATTAAAATTCTTATCCGTCTAATAATGTGTTAAAGTCCGTTTCTCTCTTTCATACTCTTTTTCCGTTCAGATGCACATTACATCTCTCTTTATACTTTATTTTATTCTTTCATTCTTTCCGAACTGTAGGTTCGGAAAGAATGAAAGAATACAGTGAAAAAATCTAAATCGCTTACGTTTGTCAGATGACGTTGGGTTTTTTTTTTAGCAAGGAATAGAGAAGAAATTAGAAAATGCTAAATGACTCTGATAG
Organism: Typopeltis vanoorti; assembly: GCF_054136105.1. Classification (NCBI taxonomy): domain Eukaryota; kingdom Metazoa; phylum Arthropoda; class Arachnida; order Uropygi; family Thelyphonidae; genus Typopeltis; species Typopeltis vanoorti. Next base: position 89,578,242 of record NC_143566.1, read on the forward strand.
AGAAAGCAGGAAAAAGGCTTAAGATTAATCTAACTAAAATCAAAATGATTAAAAATTCAGATAAAATCGAACTATAATTAACTGATAATCGTACTGAAACTGTGAAGGACTATTACCTTGGTCAATCAGTTAGTTTTAAGGAGAACAACTTAAGGAAATAAGTAGCAAAGTCACACTATGAAACAAAGCATTTGGGCTGTAGAAAGATTATGTGAGAGGAGATTTACGTATATGCCGACAAAGAAAGCTCTTTAATACATGCATAATTCTAGTGTTTCGCTCAATTCCATAGTTATTCTATATATGGATGTGAGTCATGGTCAGTGACTGAAAAAAAAAAAAAAAAAAAAAGAAGAAGAAGAAGATAGGCTGCGTATGGTTCAAAGAGCCTTGAAGAGAAGAATGCTCCAATAACAAAAAAAAAATAAGGGATAGAATAAGAAATACTAGAATTAAAGAGATGACTGGAATAGAAGATGTTGCAGTGTTCTAAAGCATATAAATGGAGATGGGTTGGCCATTTTAATAGTCTGCCAAACGAAAGATGGACAAAAGAATCACTGAGTGGACACGAAGATGAGAAAAAAGAAGAGATGTTGCCAAAGAACAAGATGGAGGGACGATCTACAAAGATTTGACATGAGATGGTGGATATTGGCTAACAGACAGAACTGGAACGTTATCAGTCGGATATATTCAGCAATGGCTGGAAAGAGACCGAAGGAGAAGTCAATATCTTTTGCCTCCAAAATTCTAAATTTATCTGTTCGTGGATTTGGCCTACTGGGGATATCACGTTACAAAAACGTGACTCTACCTCGTAAGTGGTGTGGAAAAGAGTAAACCTGCAGGTTTTCCGTCAATGTATTCCGATTAAAAAGGGCTCATGATCATTTGAGTTGATATTATTCATTGGGGATGACTTCTTGTAACCTTCTCCGCAAAATATTAAATGATTAAAACGAGTAGGCGCCTTAATCTTAAAATCAACTGCTTGCAACTCCAAATTTACGGGTGACGCAACGAACTTAACATGCTGTGTTGAAAAGTAATAATAATAATAATAAAAAAGATTTATCAAATTTTTGGAGACCCTAAAATTTAAAAATAATAGCGCTTTAATGTTTACAGCAGTATAAAGCTCTTTGAAAATAATAATCATTTGTATTCAAATACTGCTAAAAACAATCAACCACTCAGAGACATTCAAATTAATTGACTGAGTTTATTCTAACACGTTTAGATTGAATCACCGCAATCCAGCAGATAAAATTCGCAACGATTACTACAGGATCGCCAGTGGGAATCAATCGTTTTCATAATTTAGCGATCTCCACAGGAACAAAGAACAGATATCATATTCTGGATGCAGCATATTTCTGCATCCAGCAGAATTCTGGATTCTGTATGCAGCAGTTTTTCCAACAGCGACTTTTGCATGTGAGACTTGAAACCTAAAGAAGTCTGATAGGAAAAGGAGATGTGGTGTTACAGAAGGCTATTGAGGATATCATGTACTGAAAGACGGACAGAGGAATGGATGCTGGAAAGGATCAGTAGAACTCTAAGGATATTAACAGAAGAAAGTTGAAATGCTTTGGACAGATTGAAAGGATGGAAGGAGGACTTTTCTAAACAGTAACAGAAGATAAAGTTCCTGTAAAAAAAAGAGAAAGGGGGGAAGACCATCAATGAGATGGATGGAGTGTGTGTGGGTGTGTGTGGAGTGACTAATCTTCAGAGAGTTGAAGCTTCCAGAAAAGCACACAACAGGACTGTATGGCGAGGACACATCAACGAGCATCTGGTGAGCCCAAGGCATCTGTGAATGTCTAATGAATAGATGGATGGATATATTTCGTTGTAGGTAGACAGCATCGTAAACTGACGCATTATAATTCTTACACCCCATCTTACTTTCTGATACATTAGGTACACACCATTTTGGCAAAGTCACATCACTCAAAATTCTTTTATCGATAGAAAAGTTGTAAACCAACGCAGGCTATTAGCGTCGGTGGTCTAAGAATTGAATGGATGAAACAAGCGATCAAGGAGAAAGTCAGCTTTATGTTTAGGTGACAATGAAATACTACCATCAGGATGAGAGAGAGAGAGAGAGAGAGAGAGATTTGGAAGCAAACAAAGAAAAAAAGTTGCCCGAAGCAATTTTGCGAGTGACCAGAAGACAAGACTACCATTCGACAGGAGTCAATTTTAATACTTTTGAAAGTGAGATCGCCGTGTACATGATGTATTTGCAAGTGTTGGGATTCAGTGTAGACTGTGAAACGAAGCTGTAGTATTGCCCTCAAGATAATTACAATAAGCTGTTTTATTTTCTAGAACCGCCCTTGAACACTTTTTGGGAAGCTATTATGGTTGTATATTTGGGTGTGGTTGGGGGAATTTGACAAGGTGAGGAATGAAGGCCTTCATTCCAACATGGATAATTCCTGTAAGAAGATCACAAGTATCTGGATCGAGAGAACGGAAACAGTAGTCTGATCATAATAAGAACAAGAAAATGCAATTGAAATTCAATTCAAATAACCCTGCAAATTATTGACGTGGAATAAGTTTTGCTGTGGAATATTTCTGGTCGAACCCAGAATTGGAATTTCGGGAAAAGTAATTAAGCCAATTCTTTATTTTTTTGGGGGGGGGGGGGAACATTACAAAGCTCGATTATTGCACCTTTCGTTCAAAATCCCTTATAAAGGTTACTTTGTCTTCAACATCGGATTCAGATATCTTTCTAAACAAAGTCGACGTGTCTCATCGTAAGCGCTTACATGGCTCCGTCTACTTCGACGATTCTATTTGGATAGAATGACCAGAGTTTGAATCCCGTGTGGGACGTAAACAATCTTTATCATGGTTTTTCAATTGAAGGTAAGTTAACCGGTCTCATAAGTAGAAAATAGGGTTTTTTCCTTTCAAATCTAAGTTTTTCATTAATCAAAACATGCTATAATTTACCATGGAGATAGGATCAAAGAATATATCGCTGTGGTATTTAATTTTCAACTTTACTTTGTACACGAAATCGTGTGTTAATCCATCTCGTGAGACGTAACCTTTCCATCTAGTGTGTGAAGTGGTTTTTAGAGAAGTTCCTGAAGAGCGAGCCAAAGGAGTAGACTGAATCGAAATGTATTTGTCAGTCTTCCACAGGGAGGTTACCATGAAAATCAGCATTAGCCAGATCAATTCAAAATCAATTAAAAATAATTCTGCCAGATTTGAGTAAAATTCATAGAATATTTTTTTTCCTCATAAAGCACCAAAATAGCAGATTAATAGTAAGATAATCAAACACTGGGAATTTTTCATAAAACAGGCACAATAAGCAAAAGACACACGCAGTTTACACCTGTAATGTGTAGCGTAACGGATTTCGTTGCTTTGACTGTTACTTCCAAACAACTTGACCCAACTTAGCAAAGCATGCAAACAGGTGGGAGAGTACACAGTAATCAACATATACTGTATAATGTCCTAGTTTTATTGTCTTAGCTACTTCGGAGTCGTAACACGTTTGTGAGTTATTTACATACATTCATGTAGAAAAAAATTAAATCTGAAAATCTCCAATGATTCTTCCAATTCGCTTTCTCAAAAACATGAACTAGAAATAGTTCATACTTTTAGATTACCTTAAAAAAAGTCATAATTGCTAAGGTTAATGTTTTGTAGTCGAAAAAAAAATATTTATATGCATACAAACAAATATCATCATTATTATTATTATTATTATTACGTGACACCTATTCTACAACTCTGTCTCCACCACTTAATCCACCAGCTGCAACTACACCAACGCCATCTACCACCCGCCACCACCACTAGTATTATATAATTATATAATCAGAGAATTTTGGCTTAAAACAATTACGTATGAGGGGAAAAATATATAGGATTACAACACCGGTCTTAATCATCATTCTTGTCTTCAGAGCTAGACAAATCATGTTCTGAATCTCTTCCGTATTTGAAACAGAGGGACTGCTTTCTTCCAACAAATTATCTTCAGTACCCTCAAGGGCATTACTAATGCGACGCCTCTTAAATGGCTTAATAATCTCTGGTCTTATTGCATTCTATGAGGTTTAACCCATTCACGCACTTCTGAAATGGCAGATTTCTTTCTTCTTCCATTTGGTGTTACTTCCAAATGTATAGACCGCATCCAGTTATTCCACTTCTCCTTCAGGAATCCTTTAAATAGCTTATTAATCTAGACATCTAAAGATTGTACCTGGGCTGGATAAACTTTCTGGAATTTGCTCTAAGATTATTCTTAGTTGCCTCAGTTCTGTGGCAACGAAACTGATCCCATGGTAGCAAAGCTAGTTCCTTTAACATTCCACCAGGATTTCTGAACCATACTTTTTCTCCCCGCAATTTCAGTCCATCTTCATCCATCCATCCAGTCTTGAGTGTGAGCAAGTTTTGCTTGGGCAATGTCTTCCTTTTAAAAATCAGAAAAGCCGGCAATTTTTTTGCCATCAGCAGAGCATTTGAAGGCACATCGAATGTCATTGGGAGCTCATCCATACTTCCTATTTGTGATCAAAGTTCCCTAACATTACTGACATGCTTAGGAAAGTCAATAACTTTATCTTCATATTCGTGCGGCATCTTTTGTGATATTTTTATTTTCATTCGCACACATCGGTTATTTCTTTGCACAAACCTATAGGACTATCATGTTGAACCTGTAAATTCAACGATGACCAGTTTTTCTGTTATCTAACACCCACATTTTCAATTCTACCGCAAGTTCCGCAAGTTCTGTCCATTTCATAGTTCCTTTACGGAGAACTATTCGACTTGAAGCATTTGAGAAAACTTTATGGACGAATTTGCAACAAAGATAGTACTTTGGTTGCAGCTTTATGCGATGTCTGAACCTTCTCTTCGTTGAAGACCTTCGCAGATATATTTTGCACTGAAAACTCTTCCATAAATGATGGCCGTCAAGTTACGCATTTGGATCCTCTGAAGAGCAGAATCAGAATTGGAAAATGATCTATGATCATGTGAGGATCATTAAAAAACCACGAACCTATAAAAATCTAAGTCATTGTATAAAACTTAACAAGGGTTGCCTCTTTTCCAATATTAGCCCACAGTCGAAATCCTTTTAATTGTTTTTTAAATTATCCGAATCGTTCTTTGGTCAAAGGTTACAGCATATCTCTACTATCGTACGCGATTATTCTTACAATAGTTTGGTCGGTATTGCATTACATTGCTGGACACAATTAGCAAAATCAAATGGTTTCCATGAGTATTTTATTTTTACTAGTTTCCCCTAAGGCGAATATTTGATATAATAGGCATTCTAGTATTCAAATTACAAGTATCCAATAGAAATTAACGATCACTGAATAGCTCCTCCCATGACGCAACCACTCGTGCCTACAAATACACGATTGCGACCATATTTAGATGATTCTTTGAGATGGTAGACGTTGGGAGACTGGAAGCCCAGCATTCGCAGGAGAAGGTGTCCTGTTGACTTATCATTGCAAGGAGAGCTAAACGAGATCGACCGAGGGCTATGTCAACCAGAACAGACACTGTTATTTGGCTTTAACAACAAGATGGAATCCTATGATGCCCTGTCACCAACAATTCTCTTAAGGTTGTTGCGGCCACAGGTGAAAATCTATCCAATACGACTGTGTTAAGAGAGTCGAATTCAAGCGGATCCTAGGCAAGTAATCAGTGGTTTCAGTTTTAACCACAAACCGGCACAGAACTCTTCCAAACTGGCGTCATGAACAAGGAGTCCTAATAAGGTTATGTTGTCTGATGAGTGCCGTTTTAGCCTACAAACAGATTATAGACTTTGTTTGACCTGGAGAGAACGAGGAATGCAGGACCATTTCTCTTGAAATACCGTAACTTCTCAGAGTTACCGAGAACAGATTCTCGAGCTCCATATGCGATTTTGTACGGGGTGCGATTGGACCAAATTTCCATACACCTTTTATATCAGTTACACCACATTTTCTTAGTATTTTGTTAATTTAGTCGAGCAGTGTATAAACATCACTACCTTTTAAACTGACGTTTTTTTTTTGTTTTCCCAACTACTCTTGTAAGAGCAGAGATGTTAGGTGACCATTCGGACAATTTCGGTAATGTTTAGCTTTTCTTATAATCGCAGATAAATCGAAGAAAGACTTGGTAAATAGGATTCTAGTAAAAGACTAAAACTTTAGCGTTCTTTTAATAGATTGCAAAGTTTTTGAAACAGTAAAGTTTGTCAGGTGCAGAGTCTGGAGAAGTCCTCCTGCTTATCCCGATCTCCTCAAATATTTCTCGAACTACTTATTTAAATAGCTTAAACCAACTGACGATAAGGATAAGGCTCATGACCATCTGACAATTACCATTCGGCTCACTCTCATCTAACGGACTATATCTCCATGAGTTTTTGTTATAGGAATATTTCCGGTTATATTTCCGTATTCATAGATGATGAAGAACCCAACTGAAAGGGGGACGATCTTATTTGTATAAATGTTTACAATCTGAGGAAAAGCAAGACGTCCTGTCGCCTTCATCCGAATTCTAGCCTTTATTGCATGAAAGGTAGTTGACTGATCTGAGAGCATGGAGAAAAGTCATTCGCTACAGACATTTCATATCTTATGTCCATCAAAGCTTTAGTTTTCTTGCTGGACGAAGTGAAAAAATAATTGAATAACTAATATTATGGGCAAAAGCTAAATTCAGAGGCATACAAATAGTTATTCAGAAGAAAATTAGTTACTGAACTTGTTTCTTCATTTGCCAAGCTGACCATGACAGAAGACAACAGATTTTTTTGAAGGTGAATCCAAAAGAATTTCCACGATATCAGGAAGGAGGGCCAGAGTGTTTTATTCGAGTGCTCATCAAAATTACCAGAGCCTTCGTAGCTCAATCGGTATAGACGAAGTCCTTTGGTCGGAAAGACCTGGATTCGATTCTCGTCGGTGACGTGAGGAACCTTTATCTGGTCTCTTTTTCACTAAAAGTGAGTTAGTCGGTCTCTTAAGGAAGTAAAGGGTTTTTGACCCGGAAACTCGGGTTTTTCGACCCGAAAAACAGGCAAATCGGCCAGTGAACACATACGGATCTACAGTCAAAAATACATACATAAAATCTCTCATGGGGGGGGGGGGGGGGCAACCTGTCAACAATCAGAAAACGACCACTCTAATCGCAGTAACTACCTTGGCGTTTCGTTTGCTTTATTAAAATTGGATCAATTCACACTTCTATTTGTCCGGTATGAATGACTCAACCCACCAAAAAAAAAACAAGGCATGATTCATTGAAACACATTGCCGTATTTCAATGAGTTAAACAGACAGTTCAGAAATCTTCCTATCAGTGAATATCATTCTTATATTAAGAAGAATTTCATTGTACTGGTAATCAAAATGATATTTTGGCGAGATGTTGTTATCAGATCACACAACGATGTTTCGGCTCAACATTCTTGACCTTTGGTTAAGAATGTTGAGCCATTTCTTCCACCTACAGTGGAAGAAATATCATCGGAAGCGGAAACAAACAAACAAAAAAAAAAATAAATGTCGAAGCAGGGCATACACGTGGAAGATCTTTCTACAAGAAAACAAGTTTTCCCGTGAAGTATTTCCATCACTAGCGTACTTCTATACGTCACTGACTCCTCGTCAATTAGCCCAGTATTCCACAACGTATAGCACACATCCTTTAGGATATACACTGCTTGAAAAAACGTCAACGGACACCATAGTGTGAGTTACAAACAGCCATGGCGCCCGCATTTATAAGATGTAGGTGACTGCAGCAGTCCTACGAAGCATACTGTCCACGAGCGTATGATGACAATCAATGGGAATTTTGGACCATTCTTCCTGTAATGAAGTCCTGAAATGTTGTAGGACGGAGATCCCTTGATCTCACCCGACACTTCAGTTCATCCCTCAGATGTTCAGTAGGGTTGAGGTCAGGACTCTGTGCAGACCAGTCAAGTGTGTTGACGTTGATGTCCAAAAACTACGCACTTGCAACTTAGTCTTGCAACAGACAATGCCATGGTGCAAGACATTGGACAGTTCTGTAGGAACCCCTATAAAGTAGGAAGCACTGCATTTTCCAGAATGTTCAGATACTTTTCAGAGTTGAATATTTGTGACTTCACAAACAGAGGTCTGAGGCCACCCAGGAAAAACAGGACCACACCATATCGCCACCTCTGAATATCTTATTTGTGGTTACATTACAAAACACAGATTTCCGAGCTTCCACGTTCCACTGTACACGCTCTTCGCATTACTGAAGACGGCGCTACGTATTGGTTCGGGTAATGTGGGGCTCGCATTTTTCTGTCCTACCATGGAAACCCATGTTGAGTATCTCAGTTCTGAATGTTTGTGCAGATTCGTGTTCCAGTCATTGCCCCAAAGTCAGGGTTCAACGTGTTGCCCAACGAATGACGATGTGTATTGTCCTTCGTATCACCCTAAGGTCACATTCGGTGAGTGCCGTGGGTTGCCCATTGGGGATAGCACTTGCAGTTGATTCCCTGAGCTTCCATCTCAGTGTAGCATCGTCGATTGTTGACCTGTTATGGCCCAATTTTTCAACAATCTGTGGAACAGATAAGCCTGCAGTTCCCTTCTTGCAGCCATTTCACTCGGACCCAGTTGCACTTATACTGGCCGCAAACACGTGACTAATTACATGGCACGATGCACCTTGTCCATGGGCGTGGCTGTTGATTTCTTTCCAAGCAGTGTATATTGTTATGCATTATGAGAATTTTACTCGTCAGGCCGGCTTCAATCTTTATTGAATCAGCGGGTGCTAACTACTGATATCCTCTACGACTAGTCTAGTCATGAAGATACTTCATGAACAAACTTTGTTTGCTTACGCTTGGGTAAAGGATTAAAACAAGAATATAATTCCTTATGTAGCATAATTTACTTGAAAAAAAAAATACGCAAAAAGAATGGAACTAAAGAAGACCGACTTGTTCCACATATATAAGCATATTCATCTTGCTGCCGTTTACAGCGATAGCTCACAGCATTTCGGCATGAAAATTACAATTAGAAAGCGTATCTAAGCAAGCAAGGGCTCGAGCTTCCAGGAATCCATCCCACTAAAGGCAATTTTTATCGCGTAGATGTCTCACTGAAAGAGTGAAGAGGGGAAAACATTAAATGCAGTGACACTGTCCCAGAAATTATCATCCACTTTGACTACGGAAAGATTTTTTGCAGGCTGAGTGCTATAATAAACTGGGGATCAAAGGCTTGTGTTGGAGTCTTCTCTGTAGAGTCCTAATCTCGATGTCCGCTATTTCCATGAGTTTCGGCTACTGAAAGACCTGATAAGGAAGAGATTGCAACCAATGGCCATGTGAGATCTGAGGCACGTTGTTAAAAACATTTCGCATCGATTATACTCGGATCAGACATGCGGTTTGGGGTTGGAAACTTAATACGACAAAGGCGTAAACATCTTTGGAGACTATGAGAAGAAAAACGGCCGCGTGCTAAAGATTCCAAACAATTGTCCCGTATAGTGAATTTCATCGTATAGTGAATCTCTCTCTCTCTCTCTCTGTCTCTGTTTGTGCTTCTCTGTCTTTTTTTTTCGCACTTGTACATTAGATTCATGTCTTGGTTTAATAACGTCTTTAAAGTGGCTAAAGGACATAAAGAATGCATTTATTTACTTCAGATACACAAATAAAAAATTTAGAATAGTTATTCGATATTAGTAGTTTGTCTTAAGATTAATAGCTTGTCTTAAGGAAACCAGCTTGGTAGTCAAAGTAAACCATTAAAATTCTTCCATTTCTGCAATAAGATTGTCACGTTGGATAACTGTGTTGTGTACCACTGAGAACTTTTATTTTTCTTTTAAACGCCTATAACGATAGTAGTGTGAGGTAAATTTCGCATGCATCCTATAGGTGCTCAATACGTCTTCTTTTTCATGCGCGAATGCAGCATCGTCTTAATGGACAGTGGTCAAAACTAAAAACCGACGTATGAGCGGGCCGTCGTAAAGTGAATAGTCGTAAAGCGCGGTATTACTTTATAATCAATCTAATTGTTGTTTTTTGTGTTATGGTAATCTTTACTCGGCATAAAACGATAATAATAATAATAATAATAATAATAATAATAATAATAATAATAATAATAATAATAATAATAATAATAATAATAATAATAAAATTTGTGCACGATTTAAAACTTACAAACACGTTATGTAAGATCTGAGCATTTTTATAGTATCGAAAATATTCGAATATTTACGGCCTGGTGGGAATTGATTTCGAATCTCGCTGTAGGCTGCAAAACCCTGGTTTTGACAAGTTGGTATGGTTACTTAAGTTTGTAAAGCTTGTCTTTCAAAAATAAAAGCGTACATTGCAGAAAATGGTAGCATGATTCAGAGAACAAAATGTTTGAAAAGGGGGTTATTAAATTTAGATGTTAACAAATCTTTTATTAATCTGAGGACCATTTTATGTTATAAAAATCATCAATAAATAAAGCAGCAAGTTTCTTTTGGTTGCTTTCATCGGAATCTAACGCCTCATGTACTGAACTTTGGCTTCGTAGAGCTGCTTCTCGGATTTGAGCTAATAACCATGAAACTAAATTTATAAATTACAAGGTTTCATCTATAAGGCACTTATATTTGAGTCTTTTATTATCCGATAAGTAAGTCATTTGTAAGATACATAAAATATATACGTCAGGTAGTGAAATATCAAGAAGAGGTGTAGCGTTTATTGTAGAGAAGAAAACTAATAAAAACATTATCCATATAATCAAAAAATCAGATAGAGTAATGGCAATTCTAGTGAAATCTAAACCTAGAGATATGCTGATCATTCAAATATATGCTCCTACAGAACAGAATGAGGAAGCAGAAATAGATTTCATGTATGATGAAATAGGATGGTGTGTAAAGGAAGTTGGAGGCAAGAAAGATCGAGTTATTTGTGCTATGGGTGACTTGGAACGCATAAGTTGGATCAGAGAGAACATCTAAACACGTGGATCCATTTGGACTTGGAATTCGGAATGAGAGAGGACAAAAGTTGATTGATATCTGCACAGTCTCATCATGACTAACACTTATTTTGAGCAAAAACTAACAGCACGATATACATAGGAAAGTCCGGATGGAAGATGCAAAAATCAATTAGACTCTATTGTAGTCAGTAAACGTTACTTCAATGGAATACGGAACTCAAAGGTGATGCTAAGTGCTGATTGTGGATCTTATTATAGAGTAGTCTTAATGAAGATGAATATTCGTCTGAAAACAATAAAATTTAAAAGAAGTCAACACCTAAAATGGGATCTGCAAATGGTACGAAATCCGATAATAAAATCAAAAATTAATGAAAATATTTGAGAAATACTGTCTGCACAGTCAAAACGAAAATGAACCCTCTCAGTGGAATGGACTATAAACAGCTATCATAACATCTGCTAAAAACCACATCAATTAACAAGAAGAAAGAAAGAAAAAACCATGGATAACTCAAGAGGTAATCAAGCTCATTGATGAAAGAAGAACATGGAAACGAGGAGCAAATGAAGAAGAAAGGTTAAGATATAAAACTTTGGATAAAAGAATCAAACAGTTTTGTAAACGATTGAAAGAAAACTGGATAAATAGGCAGCGCACTGAGGTAGAAGAATAACAAACTAGGAACAAAACCAGAGAAGCATTCCTGAAAGTGAAAGAACTTAATGGAAAAACAAAACGCACATAGTCTAATAACATCAAAGACAAAGATGGAAACATACTCATTGATAAGGAAAAGATAAATAGAAGATGGGTGGAGTACTTATCAGACCTCTATGATGATCATGATGATAATGGTAACACGTTAGATGATTCACGACACCTTAAGTTAAACGTAACAACAGATACCACTCTCTACCCACAAGAAAGGAGGTAGAACATATAATTAAGAATCTTCCTAATAATAAATCCCCTGGGGGTGATAATATTCTGGATGAGCTGCTGAAAGCTTTGACTGGCAATAATAACAATTATTTAGTGGAATCCATTCAGGACATCTTCAAAACAATACAATTACCTGAAGTTTTCACAAGATCTATCTGCATACCAATTCCAAAGAAACATAATGCACAAAATTGTGAGGATTACAGAACTGTGAGCCTAATATCCCATGCATCTAAAATTATTTTAAACATCGTTAACAAACAAATTGAAAGAGCCATAAGCGGTGAATTGAGTGAACAACAGAAAGGCTTCAGAAGAGGAATGGGAACCATTAATGCTATCCTGGAACTAAAAATACTAATAGAAAGATCACTTCAAAGAAATAGGAACATTTACATTAGATAAATTAGACATAGAAGATCAGGTACTTAAGATTATAAAAATGATTTACACCAAACAGAAAATGCAGCTGTTTAACTCTGGGACTTCTGAAGTGAAAATAAAAAGAGGAGTTAGACAAGGTTGTATCCTTTCACCAAATCTGTTTAATATCTATAGTGAGACAGTGATGAAAAAGATTGAAAAACAAAAAATAGGAATTAGTAGCAATGGTACGAAATACAACAATCTTGGATATGCTGATCATACCATTCTAATAGCAGAAAACAGAAACAAATTAATCAAATTACTGCAGCTACTAATTGAAGAACGTAAAGAATTTGGATTAGATATTAATGCAAAAAAAACCAAATTTATGAAAATCTCAAAAGAAAGCAGATCCGATCCAGAAATATTCATAAACAATATGAAAATTGAACATACAACAGAATACAAATATTTAGGCACCTACTTTACTGCAGATGGAAAGCAAGATAAAGAAATAAAAATAAGAACAGCCATAGCTAAAGATGCATTCTGGAAAAATGAAGATCTGCAAAGTTCTGTGAGTATCGAGACAAAGAAAAGAAGGATAAGAACATTAGTGTTGCCAATTTCCACATATGGAAGTGAGACCTGGATATTCAAGAAGGGAGTAAGGCAGCAGATAATGGCCTTTGAAATGTGGTGCTATAGGAGAGCTCTGAAAATCCCTTGGACAGAACACGTGACAAATACAGATGTCCTGCAGAGAATGAGAACACAGAGATCTTTATTACAGAAAATGATCCAGAGAAAGATGAGATTGGCAGGACATGTACTGAGAGGTTCAGCAGGACAGAGGATACTAACAGTTTTAGAAGGAAAAATTATGGGGAAAGGATCAAGAGGCAAAAAGCGAAGGACATGGCTTGAAGATATAAGATCATTGACAGGATCACATGACTATGCAGAAACAAAAAAAGGAAAGCCACCAACAGAGAGAACTGGAAGGACATGGTGCTGCACCCTCTCACTGAGGAAGCTACATGAAGAAGTTATTTGTAGGGCACAAAAAAAGTATTTTTTCCAGTACTTCTCCAGCCTCTTCAGATACCTAAGTGACCTCTCCAAGCTTTTCCAGAACAACATCGTATTTCAAGTTAAGGAACTAAGTTGAACGTTGAGAGTGATATATGTTCTCTCCTATAGTTCTCTCTGTTGCAGAATTTGCAGCATTTCTAAAAGCGTACGTGGATTTTTGTATTTACAAGGAAAACGAAATAACAAAATGAATGGAGAAAATGGAAATTATTAACATTGTTTATCCAGTTTCACGTCCAAATTAAAATTTCCTTACGAAGCATGCCTTATTACAGGCATTTTCGTAATTATTTCAAAGTAAGAATTTCGATTCTAATAAAAAGCCATGGAGTCTGCAAACCAATCAACAGTTTTGTAGGCGAAAGTGCACTGAGTTGCGCTTCCATAATTGACAGACCTTGCACTAAAGGCATAAAGAAATATTCCGAAATATCAATTAATAAAACTCGTAAGTTTCATATTAGAATGGGAGGTATTATGGATAACAGCATAACATAAACGAAACTTACAAAAAAGTTTCCATTACCGAGCTTATTGTTATAGCCATAGATTTGGGCACACTTAGATCACGTGATCAGTTTACTTTCCCAAAAACATACGACAACGGTGATGGATTCGAAGAATGGATATGGCAAGTGTGGATCACTTGTTTGATGGTTTATGCAATGCCATTACATGACGTCAGATAATAGTAGTTTGTTTCCTGTTATCTCTCTAGTAAATATGTTAGATAAATTTTCATGCTCATATGTCTCGAATGGGCGCTATTCGAAGTTCATTCCAGCTTTAATGATCATTGGCATATCAACAGCGACTGGTGATAAGCCGACTGTGTGCAGTGGTGCCATCTCTATTAGTTTCCGTAAACTACCCGTGTGTATAAAATGATTAAGTCGTAGTAAAAATATATAATACATATATAACACTTTAGCAACTTTTATTTGCCATAAAATGTATGAAAATAATTTCTAATTTTTTCACATTTAGGAAATTTTAGAATATAAACTTTCGACACCTAAATAAATAATTGATCTCTTTTCTTAAATAAATAATTCTGGTAAGTCTCCAGTACAATCTGATTTATTAGAATCCAGTTGTAGTAAATTCTGTCAATGTCAATCTGTGAACTTGTTGAGTTATATACTGTGCTCAGTACGGAACCCAAATTGCTCTTTTGGAATAATGTTGTTTTTGTTTATCTCATCTTGCAGACGATTGAGAATGACTTTTTCCCGAATTTTCCTTACGCATGATAGGAGGCTGATGGGCCTATAATTCCGTGGGAACAATGGTGATTTCCTTGGTTTGTGAAAGAGAATTATATCTGCTTGTTTCCATCAAGTGGGAAAGTAACTGAGTCTGAGTAGTGTATTTAAGGTGGCTTCCAGATACATAACTGCTTTATGTGGAAGCGCTTTAACTTTAATAGTTTTGTTGGTGATCTCGTCGGATTCTGGAGCCTTTTTGTTGTTGAACTTCTTTAAACTTCCTTAGGTGAAGTGAAACTAATATTTTCTCTGCTTCGGGGATGACGTAAAGCGCAGCGAATATGTCGGTGGATTTGCTCAATGAAACGCAAATTCGGATGCGTGTGGTTAGGCCTACATTGAAGCTCCAGGGTATCTTCAAAGGCTTCAGCCTTCTCATCATCTCTGTACACTATGCCTCTTTCTCCAGCTATCTTTCTAGATGTAGCAAAAGCATTTGATAAGGTCTGGCATAAAAGCCTTATCTATAAATTGATTACAGCCAACATTCCACTTTACCTTACTGAGCTCATCGACTTGTTTCTAAAAGACCAGAAATTTCAAGTTCAGCTGCGCGGACTCAGATCCTCTTTGAAAAGAATCACTGCAGGTGTTCCTCAAGGCTCGCTGCCTCTTAACATCTTCGTTGCAGACGTTCCGAGCACGGCATTAACCATCATACCTCGCTATGCGGACGATATGGCAATTTTGAGCAGATCTCTCAGACCGCATTTAGCTACGCAGCGCGTACAAATCGCAGCAACAAATCTAGAAAAATGGTTCAGAAAATGGAGGATAGCTGTAAATGCTGACAAAAGCACTGCCATTCTTTTTACAAGACGGAAAGCATCCCACTACGGAGAGGTCAAATTCCGCAGTTGTACATCTCTTCTCAACCGAAGAAGCCAAGTCAGCACTGAAAGCAAGCTACGGATCTACAAAACAATTGTTAGACCTACTTTAACGTACGGATCACCGGCTTAGGGTCACAGTTCCCCCAGCAACATCAAAAAACTACAAGTTATCCAAAACAAGTGTCTCCGCGTGATATTTAATGCTCCGTGGTTTGTAAGGAATGTTCTCCTTCATCGAGATGCCAACATCCAAGATATTCCCACGTTTCTCCGTGTCACTGCCTCTGCATATTTCACCAAAGCAGCTGTTCACCCCAATCAACTCATTCAAGAGTCATCTAACTATGATGAAAACGAAAGGTGGAAACACAAGCGCCCTAAAGCAGCTCTGCTCATCCATCGACAAAAGTCAACATCGGATTGTATTGTAAAGGCATTTAAAAGAAATAATATTTTTACATGAAATGAATGCTAAAGTCATTAAAAGTAAGAGATATCGTTAAGAAATCTTCACCATGTGATTGTCTGTGAAAGCACTAGTAATGGTAGTCGGCGCTGGTGTTAGATGATGAAGGTTGGTGGAGTAGTGATACGAAGAGTTGTAGCGTTGATGCCCTCCATTGATGAGTCTTTGGACTCCCTGGAGGTGTGATATAATAATAATAATAATAATAATAATAATAATAATAATAATAATCATCATCAAGGCTATTTCATTGAGTGTCATTAAGTTTAGACCCGTGTTTGAATGAGTGAAACATATTCGGCAGTGTTCACACCTGATTTGTTAATGGTAACATCTACAGTTGTTGTGTGCTATACATTAAATAAAGTCAGTTTCAAGATGTAAACGTTTTGGTAGACGAATGTATCTGGTTTTATCTTATATTAGCAGTACGATTTCATTTTCGAAACATGTAATATATGGTGCTGCCATCTCTTGCCGCTTTCTTGAACTACGTCTCGGTTTTACAATTTATTCCTATATATCGCTTAAACATCGATGAGGAGGAAGGTGGGGGGGGGTCATATTTATAACTCTTTACAATACAGGAGGTGCAAAGAAATCCTATACTAAAGTATTTAAATACTGAAATAAAGAGCCAAAAGGCTTCACTTCAGCGATGCAAAAATATACAAATTAAGTAGATATTGAATCCAACATTATTTCAAAGCCGAATATATATATATATAGAAACCACAAGAGTTTCGTGCCGAATATAGAAACTATAAAAGTTTCGGCGGATCCATTACAATTTGTATATTTAAATACTGTTTTAACAATAATAATAAAATAAATTCTAACTTCTAGATATATTTATTTCTGTTTTTGAGCTTCAGTCAATATAGATTTTTAATATTTTTAATATTCTTAAATTTGTTACCTTATTATACTTCTGATGAGAAAAATTCTCTTTTTTAATTTTATTATTATTTATTTATGTATTTTAAAAAATGCTTTGACCATTTCTAAATTTGCTATTTTTAAAGAGCGCACGTTTTTATTCTTGAATCACATAAATATAACCCCTCCATCATGTCCGTCATAATTTGTTCGTTCAAGCCTTCAAAGATGTGTTCTTTAAAAATGGCTACGTCATAAAGGTTAGGAACGTGGATTGACGACAAACGTTTTCTAATTGGAACACAAAGTTTGATAAATGCATGCAGTTTAATGAATAAAACCATGACGTAACAAAGATGTTATCTGTTTGTTGAGTGGATACAGAATAGTCTTCAAAGTACAAGTTGTATGTTCAAATCGACCTGCAACACTGCGTGTAATTTTAATACATATTTTAATTTTAATGTATTCAGGTAATAAATGAACTTTATCGTCCGGTTATGGAGACCCATGGACCTTAAGAAAAATTTTCTTAATCTTTCGATGGTTGGAATGCATAAAAAACATGGAGAAGCTACTGTCAATCGTCGGATTCAAATGCAAGACCAAGGCATGCGACCACACGCAAAGAAAAATCTGATTCGGATTGAAAATTGTCCCTGAGAAGTTTTAAGACGAAACACAAATACGCTACGCCTTTCTGTTCACAGCTTGGGCTCTTTACTACCAAGATATCTTTCTGGAACATCTTGTGCAAATCAAGAAACCTGAACATGAGAAAATGCAAACTCAGTCAAATTCAAATTCAATCAGGGTTTTGGTGACAAACGCAATGTTGTCTAGCAGGACCGATGTTGAAAGGTACGGAAACAAACAAAGATACCCTAAATATCACTTCTTGTGATAAAGCAACTATTCAATTAGCATCGTATTTACCAAATTCGTTTAACTAAAAATAGCCCAAAATAAAGAGGGACAGAATACGTAGACAGTACATCTTCCACAGGTTTGCTTCATTGAAAAAATATCAGAGAAGAAAAAGAAAAAAAAAACGAAACACAGAGAAAAGCTAAATACATTGCTTCTAATCAGAACTTTAGGGAGAACTAAAGCTCAAAATTTAAGCCCTGGATGATATATTTAAGATTTCGGGTTCTCAGTCCTCTAAGAAAAGAGATCTAAGCTCTTCCTCAGTGTCTACGTGATACTTTCCTCGTGATAACTTAGTTATAGAGCTTTTAAAAGATTATTGTGGGATGGTTAAGGCTTCGTTCTTGATCTTTATGAATGGAAGACATTCTAAACCATCACAAAATTGACGACATTTCTTCGGTGTCATTGGCGTTTGAATTGTATACTTCCGATGTTCTGGATTTAGCAGAGATGTTGTAGAATGCTTAACGATCCTCCTCTTTGGATGTCAGCAGCTTGTAATCCTAACGACGAAGAGACTGTTCATAATTACTAGTCTTTCTATATCGAGTTCTCTTTGTTTCGTTACTGTGTTCTGTATCTGTTTACTATTGTATTTTGTTCATGCAGGTGCACGTCCATCACTGATACTGTATATTTACAATCGTTTGTATGTATTTACGAGCAATGTTAACTTTTTGGTCAATATTCTGTTCGTTCTGTGATCCATTGTAGTCATTCTGATATTATCACATTAGAATGCGATTAAAGATTTTTTTTTTTTTTTTTTTACTATTGTTTAATAGGTTTAGGATTCCAAGTTTCCCCTAATGTGATAGTAGGAATTCCAGAGTGTCAGTGCGGAGTTCGAAAGTCGAACTGGTGAAATAGACAACTCTTAAAATAATATTTACGTGTTGTATTATAAGACAAAAAAAGAAATAGAAATTTTGTTACTTTGTACTCTGAAACACACGTGTATCTTAATCTCTTTTGATTCTTAGCATTTTAATATACGTTCATCTCTAATAGATGGCGCCAGGTGTCCCCTTATCAACTCGTCGTATCGACCACTAGCTAATTTCCCAGGTGGTATCAAAGTGATATTAGAGACCGCTTGGTGATAATAATGGAACCCTCGAATGTATGCCTTAAGATGAAATTATAAAAGCAGTGAGACGCGACTTAATAAAATTTCAGACATTTTCTCAACGTCTTGTTGACCAAGTGGAGAGCGTATCCATCCCATCCCACAGTAGCCTTATAAGCTAACTTCTTTCATCTCAGCTTCCACTACGCATTTGTATTCTGCTAACGACATATGGATTAGATTTTGTTATTATTATTATTATTACGTCACCTCCAGGGAGTCCAAAGACTCATCGCGGGAGGGCACCTACTCCACAACTCTCCATCTCCACCACTCAAATCCACCAACTACAACTCCTTTCATCATCTACACCAGCGCCATCTACCGCCGACCACCACTAGTATTTTCACAGACAATCACGAACCATGCCTACGGCGGGATTCGAACCCGTAGCCTTTTGGCTGTAGAGCGGATACGCTAACCACTCGGCCAATCAGGCCGGCCTTTGTTTGCGTTGGTTTATTTGGAATCACAGCAGAAGTAAAAACTATGAAACCAGCGTAATGCACGTCAACAGATTGTGTTTTGTGGTTGCTTTTTTGTTTTGCTAAATGAAGAACCCTTTTTCTCAAGAAAACCCACATCCAGGAGACAGGCTAACTCATCTTCAGTTGAAAAAAACCCTTATTAAGGACCATTGCGTCCTACGAATATTGACGAACTTTCAGACTTCGAGAAGGGTGTTATAAGATGCTGTATGAGTAGCCCATTCATTCTTTGTACCAACTGTAGCCATATCAGTTGAAGAAAAATGTGGCGGTTGCAAATCACAGAAATATCCATCAACATAACAAGCATGAAGACCAAAGAGTGCTGGAAAAGGCGATATAGAATCTAAGCAGTTGATGTAGAAGAGGTCAGTCAGTAGTATATAACCCAATCATCGACCCGGCAGTGAACAGTGCATTTTGCGCAGGCTTAAAGGACAATGGTTGCTTTATAGAGGTTACGTTAGAATCAACCTCTGATGGAATGGGTAATGTTGTATTTGGAAGGATGGAATTATTAGACATACAATAGTCCCTGGAGTATTATTATTATTATTATTATTATTATTATTATTATATACCAAATTGATTATGTAACAAAACAGTCAGTAAGGTGTATAACAATAATGAAGATACTGACAACATTATTCAGATAAGCTCTGCAAAGCTTCGAGGAAGAAGCCACCCAAAGAACCAAGTAAATATTATAATCGATTTAATAAAAAATGCATCATTGTAAATATGAATGTGAAAAAAGATGTAAAACACAATGTTAATATCATTATTTATGCAATTTAAATAAGATAGTTTCCTAGCATTCTATACTGGAAAAAAAAAGTATATAAAAAGATAGATAAATTGTGTAATCTATCCTGTGTAACTGAACTATAAATGATTATAAACTATTACTAAAATCGTTATTACTACTAATACCACACAATTGTTTAACTATATGACTTGCATACTGTACAAAGTATGCGATAAATTGGAATCTGAATTAAACCACAAGTGAAAAATTGCAGGCTTATTTTTAAATTGTATGTATTTATATCAAATTGTATGTATTTATATCAAATTGTATGTATTATATAAATAGGTGTATTATATATATTATATAAATTGTATGTATAATTAAACTATATGTATATGTATATAATTTATTTGACAGATAATAAAGTATTATTTGATATTAATTAAAAATAAAAAATAAAAATAAAAAATTATACAACTATGGGAATTTTATCAACACAGATAGTAAAAAGAAGGAATAACTGATTCCCGAGGTTTTATCCCAGCTGTGAAGATGTATCAGGAAGGATGAAGTTTGCCGACATAAATAGTCTTGCAGTATTATTATTATTATTATTATTATTATTATTATTATTATTATTATTATTATTATTATTATTATTATTATGAGTTTAACAAATTCACTTTATAAAGTTACCCTTTCAATTTACTTTACTCCAGGGAGTCCAAAGACTCATCGAGGGAGAGTGTGCCAACAGCAGCGAATGATTGGAAGAACCTCTGCTACTAATGGCTCGCAAAAAGTTAAGCAAGTTTGAGTGCGGTTAGTAGTTGGAAGGGAATCAATCATTCGCTGCTGTTGGCACACTCTCCCTCGATGAGTCTTTGGACTCCCTGGAGGTGTCACATAATAATAATAATAATATTTCTCCACTCTTCTGCGAGAGCAATTTCGAGTTCTTGAAGCGATCATTTCGACAAGTCTTAACCTGGTTTTGTACGTAGTTGCGTGTTCTACACTGTTGTGTATTAAGAATATTTTAAAATAAATGCGTTACATTTGTAAATGATTTTTATAACTTTATAATTTAAAAGAAAACCAAAATATTCTCTAATTATTTTGAGCCGTGTATGATATATTTGGTTTAATGATAAAATCTTCGTTAGCAGATCTGCAGCTTCTTATGGAAAAGATAATCGAGAAGAGAAGAAACAGAACAGATAGTAAAAAAATAAGGTAACGAATTAAGCTACCTTAGTATCACACACAAATATTAATAATGAATTTTCTCATTTAAAATGATCTTGAAATTTTTAACAAATTATACTCTGTATAATTTGTTAAATTTGTAATAAATATCGATTGTTTAAACAATATTTCGTTAATTACACCTTATTCATAAGTAAGAAATATTTATTCATGTATAAAGAACCCGATGGTTATAATTATTTGCAGAAATTTATAATTATCCGATATAAATTAAAATATCCCTAATTGTTTTGAGCAGTGTATAATGTATCGAGAGTTCCATCAAAAAAAAAAAAAAAAGAATAAACAACAAAATCATGATGAATATTTAATCTTTCTATCACTCATATTCCTATTCCACCGTGGGGTTGTTGTAAACCCACATCAATGAGTGAGGAAGTTCACTAACCCCCAGTGATGAAAAATTTCAAGAAAATCAGTCATCTTTGAACTTCCGGTGTTCACGCGCATCTGAACCATCCCGAAGCCAAACCATAACAGGAAAACCGTTGCTGTAAAAGATGCTTCTTGTTTCTGCCACGCATTTGCAGACACGCCAGGATCTGCATTTGTTCGCGAGCGGTGACAATGGCTAAAGGGAACAGATAATTGCAATCACCCCAATACATCAGCCGGAGGCAGTCATGACGCCTAAATTAGCGGGTTTCACACAGATAAAGAGTATGAAATGGAAAATTAATCTGTCCGGAGTTTGCAGGTGGCTATTTGTGACATTGTACTGTCGTGTACTTGTTATTAGCAAGTGTCATTTCGTTTGGTAAAAAAATGCCTTTAGGTCCCCCAAGAAACAGTTTGAGAACTACAAAAATCAGTGTTTACGACGTTGTACCATTTCTAGTGCCATACAATATACGCCACTGCAATTCCCATGGGAAGATTTAGGAATTTAATAAATAAATAAATATATATATATATATATATATAATACATTTTTGAACTCGGGGATATTGTATATTAGGATAACCAAGTTATTTTATAAACTTGGTTATTTTAACTCCTAATCCCAAGTATGCAAACAATTAAGTTTGCGCCTGAAAGAAAGTTTCAAGTTTAAAGGTGATACAACACCAAGCTCAAACTTAATTGTTTGCGTACTTGGAATTAGGAGTTAAAATAACCAAGTTTATAAAATAACTTGGTTATCCTAATATACAATATCTCCAAATTCATAAATTTATTATATCTATATCTTCTCCAGAGATTTTTATTAAAAATTAATACACCTTGTTGCAATTTCTATAGGTAAAGTTGATAATGCTCCGTGTTAGGTTGGAAGGAAATTTTATGACACGTTTCCCCCCGAATGTGTCTCAGACGCTGTCGCTGAAGATCATTTAGAGTCGATGCCTTCTACTCCTTCAGACTTTGCAGAAGTGCGTGCTCACGAAGTCGTCGCTGAAGATCATTTAGAGTCGATGCCTTCTACACCTTCAGACTTTGTAGAAGTGCGTGCTCGCAAAAAGCGAAGAACAACAGAAGAACCGCACAATGACAATACTGTAATGGAACAGGATTCTCAGGGTTCGGACGCCGCTACCTCTCCCAAAGAAAAGGTGCCTCCGGTCATCCTTAGAGAAAAACAAAAGTGGGCAGCTTTACGATCCACAATGTCCAATCTGCATATTAGCTTCATTAAGGCCAAAAACATGGATGAAGGCATAAAGATTCAGCCAGCAACAGTGACAGACTACAGAAGGTTGACCAAGGAACTGGACAACAGAGGCATCCAGTATCATACCTTTGCGCTCAGTTCAGAAAAAAATTTAAAAGTAGTCCTTCGTGGTGTCTGTGAAGACATTGACACAGCAGAAATCGCTGCTGACCTAAATTCTCAGGATCTGCCACCAGTCAAAGTGAGCAGAATGTACAAATCAGACAAAACTCCCATGCCATTAGTCCTTGTTGAGATTCACAAAATATATAAGGATATCTACAACTTAAAAACAGTCTGTGGTCTCATCGTCACACCGGAACCACTCCGTAAAAGATCATCTTCTGGGCAGTGCCACAGGTGCCAAAAGTTTGGCCATGCCCAGAATCTATGCCGAGCAGAATATAGATGTTTAAAATGTGGAGACAGCCACCCAACCAATACCTGCACTAAGCCAAGGACCACCTCGGCCAAATGTGCCAACTGCAGTGGCCCTCATCCGGCGAACTACAAAGGATGTTCTCAACACCCAAAGAACAGACGGATGGAGGCAATCAATCAGCCCTCCTCCTACAGTACAAGAACACCAGCGGCCCAGACATCAAAACCGGAGACTCATCGACCACAGTCGGAGACCTCCAACCAAAAGCAAACAAGAAGTTATGCCGATGTGACCCGTACAACTAGGCCAATTCCAGAACAAAATCAACCAAGAGCACCTAAAAACCTAACAGCTATTATCACGGCCTCACTAGCAAACATGCTACAAAATTTTAGCCTATCAAACCCTACTGAAACCTCTACTAAAAGATTTCTTCGTGAAACACAGGTCATCCTCACAGCTCTCATAAATGAATAGTAACAAACTCATTCCAGCATCTCTTCAAATAGTTGCTTGGAACGCAAATGGCCTCAAAAACAAAATCCTGGAACTCCGTGCCTTCACATCTAGGTATCAGCCAGATGTTATTCTAATCAGCGAAACTCATCTAAGACCCTCAGACAACCCTACAATAAGGGGCTATCACCTATACAGAAATGACAGACTTCTCTACAGAGGTGGTGGCACTGCCATCTTCATTAAAAACTACATTAAGCACCACTCTGTGAGCATTCCTTCAACCACTAACCTTGAGATCACAGGAGTGGAAGTAGTCACCAGCTCCACTGGCAAACTGAAAATCTACTCAGCTTACAACCCTCCCCAAAAATCTCTACTTCACTCTGATCTAAATGCCATCTTAGGCATCAGAGGGCCCACCATTATTGCCGGGGATCTGAATTCCAAGCACCCTGCCTGGAATTGTTCAACCACAAACAAGAATGGTTGCATCCTTTTCAATTACTTAGGATCAAGCAACGCTGTTGTGGCAGGCCCCACCGAACCAACTCATCTCAGTACGTTCAGCACTGCTGATATCCTGGATATAGCTATCCTGCAGGATATTAAACTTCAGTACAGTATCATTTCTATGGATGAACTATCATCCGATCACAATCCAATACTGCTGCAGCTGGGAAATCAGGAATTCCTGTGTCCTCCTTCTCACTCCTACATTGTATGGGAAAGACTGTCAGCCGCACTCAAGGATCATATTGGACCTGTTCCTCACATACGCACAAAAGAAGAAGTAGAAACTGCAGTTACAAATCTCACACAACAAATTAATTCTGCTATAAAGGTAGCTTCCTCCTACAAATCTGCCCGCAAGCCAGATCGTTTGCCTGAAGACATCATGAACTTAATCAGAGATAAAAACAGAGCTCGAAAGAGATTCCGTAACACGTGTGCACCACAAGACAAAACAAATCTAAACAGACTAAATGGGGCAGTAAGAGATGCACTGAAAGCTCACAGAGACTATGTATGGGATGAAAAGTTATCCTCCATTTCACCTAGTGATCACTCCATCTGGGGACTACTGAAAAATACCAAAAACAAAGGCAGATCCCTTTCCCCAATATTAACTGATCAGGGCCTTGCTCACACAGATGTGGACAAAGCAGAGGTTATAGCGCACAGCTTGGAAGAGCAATGCAGGCCTTCGTATGGAAACCTTGACTTTGACCACATACATAAGATTCACAGCAAGGTCAGACACTCACTCAAACTTCCTATCACCAGCACTGACCATATTGCATCAACATCACCTGCTGAGATATATGACATTATTAAAAATTTAAAGAACAAAAAAGCTCCTGGACCAGACGGCATTACTAATCGTGTGATTAAACTTCTGCCCCCGAGGGCAGTAGTGTACCTGACCAGTATAATAAATGCAACTTTTAAGATTTCACTATTTTCCTTCCACCTGGAAACTGGCTGACGTAATTCCCATACATAAGCCAGGCAAAGACTCACACCTACCCCAAAATTATCGTCCAATCAGTCTCATCTCAAATCTGGGTAAGGTTGCAGAGAAGGTCATCCTCTCACGACTTCAAACCTCAATAAATGACCTAAACATCCTTCCAAAAGAACAGTTTGGTTTTAGGCAACACCATAGTACTACCCAGCAAATCCACAGAATTGTTGAATACATCACAACCAGCTACAACTGGCGCCAGTGCACAGGCGCTGTTTTCCTAGACTTATCCAAAGCATTTGATAAAATCTGGCATTTTGGACTCCTGCACAAGCTTATCTCAGCCGGTATCTCACCTAAAATGGTTCATTTAATCCACTCATATCTTCAAAATAGATCAATGCAAGTAAAAATCAACGGTTCTACATCCTCCCAGCGCCACATCTTTGCTGGAGTGCCGCAGGGATCTCTGCTGGCTCCATTGCTATTCTCTGTATACATGTCAGACATCCCACACAATCCGATGACTTCCATTTTGGCCCTATATGCAGACGATACGGCAATACTAACCAGATCTCTCAGACCCCATTTCATTACCAGAAAGCTTCAAGAAAACATTCTAAAGCTGGAGGGTTGGTTCTCTAAATGGAGATTGGAAGTCAACCCCCAGAAAAGCTCAGCCATTCTTTTCTCAAAAAGGCCAATGTCTCCTCTAGGAGATTTGTTACTATTCAATATTAAAATTCCCTGGCAGTCAGAAACAAATTACCTGGGTGTAATTCTCGACAAAAAGCTATCTTTCAATCAACACACCAAGTCTGCATGCACAAAGGCATCTAAAGCCATAGCACAGATCTATCCGCTAATTAATAGAAATAGCAAGCTCAGCAACAGAATCAAATTGCAGCTATACCAGTTGACGATTCGTCCTATAATCACCTATGCCTCTCCGGCCTGGAGCCACACCTCTAATGCTAACATCATCAAAATACAGCGAGTGCAGAACAAGTGCCTGAGAATGATTTTGAATGCCCCGTGGTATGTTAGAAACACTCAACTCCACAGAGACACAAATATTCCCTATATCTTCTCTTTTCTACGATCCTTAGCCACCAAGTTTTTCCTAAAGACGTCCACACATCCCAACGATTTGGTTCAACAAGCTACAGCATACGATCCAACGGACATATTCAAATACAGAAGACCAAAAGCTATATTGGCCTCCTTTAGTGATGCATAATCTCCATGCCCAATCAGGGCGAGCATTCTGCTCATAAATTTTACCTTCACTGCAACCACAACAGATAGCGGAGAATATGAAAAGCATCTTGCTTCACCCCTAAAGACATAAATGTCAATTGTCAATTGGAAGGAAATTTGGAAATTTGGATTCATTTAATCCAATACCGTTGGAGGGTAATGAATGGCAATGCTGTAGCCAGTGAAGTGCTAACTGAGGCTCGGCTATTGCTGTTACCCTCCTGCCATGATCAGAGCTTTAATTGCTCAATAACACCTTATCCCTACACTGTCCTCTACAGATAACGGGGAAGATAAAAAGCATTCTTGCTTCGCCCCTTTAAGCCAGTCCTTATAAGGATATTACTATATATATAACCGGATTGGTGATGGAAGGACGGAACTGAATGGTTCCTGACTGAAAAAGTCCTTTTTCAAATGGCAATGCTGATGCCAATGAAGTTTTAACTGAGGCTCGGCTATTGCCGTTACCCAGCCATGACTACGAGCTTTTTAGCTCAATAACACCCCATCCACACAGATTATCTTCATTCAGATGACGGGATAAAGAGTCAAGGACTCAGTCCATCGCCCAGTTCTTTTAAGAACTTACTATAACCTTGGTATATTTAGGGTCTAGCTACTCACTGAGAAGACCTCAAAAAAGGTTGAAACCGGTCTGGGTAGTTACCCCACCCATAATGCATTGCAGTATACATCTTATAGTGAGTTGTGCTTTACATTATGGAAAATACTAAGAATAGTGATCAGAGCTTTACCCACCTTTACAAGGAGTTCCCCTGGTGTTGTATCACCTTTAGACTTGAACTTTGTTTCAAGCGCAAACTTAATTGTTTGCTTACTTGGGATTAGGAGTTAAATAACCAAGTTTATAAAATAACTTGGTTATCCTAATATATATATATATTTATTTATTTATTTTTACTTTGTAATTTGATATATGCGTAGGCCTCGGTTGAATTGATTCAAATTATCAACGCCAAACTGTAACAAAAAAACACATCGGAAGAAAATAAGTGTTTCGTTGAATTACAAAAAATAATTCTTCGAAATTTCTAGGCGATTTGATTTTTTTTCGATAAACTTTATACAATACGTCATCGTTTGACGAATTGTTTTTGCGATAAATTCCTTTTTTGCCCCAATGAACTGTCTTTCTATCAATTATAATTCAGTGAACTCTTTCGACGACTAAATGGATTTTCTAGGGATCATGTATGGAGAAGCAGGACCGCGATTCCGAACGATAAAAACCGTGTGTTTCCTAGGAATTAATGTTCAGAAATATACCGCAGAAAAAAAAAGAAAAAAAATTAAAATAAAAACACTAATTTCAATTCACGATCTTGTATTTCCTAAGTGAAAAACGAGTGTATGCTCATTCATTCGGGTGCTTCTTTAACCGACTCTCGTGGGCACAGGATAAACCATAAAAGATTTTCATGGAATCCAGTGAACACATCAGGTAAAAAAAAAAAAAAACAGTCTGCGATCCTTTATTTAAATTGAAATTTTGGATTTGCTGATGCGCTCCGAAACATTTGGATTCTACCTATTAAGAAGCAGCATTTAGATTCATTCGGATTAAAATTTGTCCACTCGGGATTGCTTTAAATCTCGACAGAAGAGCTTCACATTTTTCAGTATAAAAAAATAGAAGAAATTTGACGAAACATTTCAGGAGATCCGTGAGACGTCTGCTTTGTGATAAGGATGGACATTTGAAGGAGTTGTCTCAAAGTAGCGCATCCGAAGTATAATAGAACCGCAAAGAAAGTCCGTGTCATTCTAGGGTTCAGTCTGAATTGGGTGACGGTACTAAAAAAAAAAAAATGTATTATCATTGTCATATGTCTCAGGGCACATCCGCCAACTTCCCGATAGTGCGTGTTTCGCATTAATTTGAATACTGCACCAGCGTCTGAAAGCAATCCACGTGGCGTTAGCCCCCCCCCCCCTTTTGTGGTTAACTTCGCTCTCCAGGGAGGACAGTCATAATGCTCGCGGATCCAGCAGCAAGCCGCGCATTAATGTAAATTCCGCATTAGCGTTTTGAAAGCCGTACATAAACATCCCCCCCCTGATTTCTGGCGGCCGCCTGACCTCGGGAGACACGGGTTGCCATCGTAACAGCACTGTGCCGTCACGGGATAAATATTGATGGGTACTTGGATAGACTCCTCGTTGCTCGACGCCGAGATAGCTCGCATATTTGCGGACGCTACGTCTCCCGCGCTGCACGTGAAGAATGTGTGTCCCTACCTGGTCGCACTGGCGCGCAAATGGAATACCGAGCCCTCGTGGAATGTCCGGACCGAGTGGCTCGACACCCGAATAAAAGAGGAGTTAATCGAGACATTTTTGCGTCTCGTGGCATTTGGACGTAAAGGGATATAAATAATCGCACGTGTGAGGCCGTAAATAACCGAGTGGCAGTGGGTGTGTGGTCTCCCTGTAATGATGGAGTCATTAAGTACTCGATAAAATAAAACAAACGAACAAGGCCATCGTGGGAACCTCCTTTCGGGTTGCTTGGACACGTTTCGTTCTTGCTGTGGGTCACGTGATAGGAACGAGACCCTCGAGGAAGCGAGGACTGGGCTGTCAAATATTGTTAGAAAGTTAAAACGCAAAACTGACAAAAAATCCTTAAAAATTAAAAAGAGTCCGCGTGGTTCGCCGAGTGGCTTTGCGCTTCGCAACCATATGCTTGGGGATGGAGTGTCCTAGGTTCGATTCCCGGCGACGCAAGGAGCTGAAGGATCTTCCTCAGCCATAGCCAAGTTAGCCGGTCTTGGGCGTGGACAGCAGGGTTTTTCTCCCCAGTTTATCTGGGGTTTTTCATCCCGCAAAGCAGGCAACCCGGCCCTGAGAACTTAACAGGGCTGACCACCTTATCCTGTGAACGGTTTGAGGTCCGATGATTAATAAACTCTCGACACCGCAAGGTTAAAGAAAGATGAGATCAGATCAGCATTTTTAACCATCTTGCTTGAAACATAAAGTCTGGTCAAATACATCGATTCTCTTTTAAAGTTATAGAATTTATTCACATTGGGTGAAAATAGTAAACGAATCGCTTTTTACTTAAAAAAAAATAAAAAGCGATTTTAAGTGAAAAGAATTGCGCACTCCACTGGCCAAAAAGTTCTTTACCTAAAAAGCCATCTTCATCATTCTGGAATAAGAGTTTGTAGTTCACCTGCCCCTGACGACGCAGCTAAGTGAAGCCGAAACTCCAGCTGACAGCCCTCAGACGTTGGCGAATGAGCAGAAGAGAGATGTTTAATCCCTTTTTATTTATTATCAGTTCTCGTTTGCGTTCTATCCACGAACTATCTCTCCTTCGACCTGACTGTTTGTTTGTGCGGTGTGTCGACCAGGGTGGCCCCGTCGCAATTTTTCCCGAGCTCTGAGAAGAAGAAAGAAGAAGCTCTTTAAGCTTTTCAAAGTCGGAGACGCAGCAAATCGATGCGCAGAGCAGACGAAGGACGCTGTGCCGCAACGTATACATAAATCTTTCATGCCTCGCAATCCCCTGGTAGTGCTTTTCATTTGCATCCCGCTCTTTCGCCGTGCATCGGGCCGGTCTGTCGTCTAATCCTAGCCCCTTCAGGTCTCCAGCGACTCGGAGCTCATTTTGCATTTCCCCGTCTCTGCAAAACCCACTCGGCACGAGGAGACTAATTCATGCAAACGAAGGCTGCAGTCACGCGCTGTGCGAGGGTCCCCCGGGTGCGAAGCTCATTAAACTCCGGTCTCTGCGGCCATATTTTTCTCGTTATTTTTCATCATTACAATGTCGCTCGGAAAGAACGGGCAAAAAGGCATTCTGGCTAAAGGCTACGGAGGCCCTGGGAGGGCCCCAAGTCGTCATCAGCAGAGTAACTTACGCTCCGCTTCAATATGTCGGAGAAAAATGGCGTCTCTAGACACTCGAGGCAAATCATAACAAGTACCCGCTCAGTTCCCCGTCGCCGACATAAACCGCGCGCGTCCCAGTGACTTCTTACCTCAACGCCGTGGGCGACGCCTACCTTCCCCTCCCCCATCTCCTCTAGTTGCCTATTACGCCGTAGAAGAAGGGTGAATGAAGATTATTCTGTGCCGTACCCTCCAGCGACATTTTCAATTTGAATGTTTTTTTCTACCTCACTTGACTCCCCTCGAACCCACCCTTCCTTCGAACAACACACACAGTTATTCTTGCAACCACTAAATATCAGCCAATAAAATTCTCTTCTGGTTTGCAGTCTTTTAAAGACGTTCCATCTGCAACAGAAGCTACCATTTACTAAGCACCTCTATGGGGAATGATGTTTGAATGGATGTCAGCCCATTTCTTTGATATACGAGGAATTTTACATGTAAACAGATTAATCCCAACACACACTTTCCAAACATCGTTAAACCTTAACTGGTAGGGGAAAAAAAAGAGTTTTATGCACATTGAATTATATTTATTGATTCATCGATGAATGAACCGAGAAGACAATCTCAGAAAACCTTCGATTAGCTTTTTACTAAACCAATCCAATAACTATCAAACTTGATAACACAAACTCCACTCTTAAATGTTTGTTTTGCAGATCGCTTTTATGTCGTTAATCTAAAGAAATGAAGAATTCTATTAAGAAAATAAAATGTGATTATTAATACCAAATATACCATCAAAAATCAGAAAATAAAGGTCTGTCTTGAAACAGGAAGTTCCAAGGCCTGTTAGGAATTTTTATACACAAATATTTCTGCTTCGTCAATATTTCGCAGAGTTCTTACATCTTATAAAACTACTGCTGTCTTCTTCACCTCACGTGATAGTAAAATGCAGGCTATACAGCCTTTAAGAGTACTATAAAATACTGGATGTGTTCCAAGGATAGTTGGTCTTTTGCGTTAATGGGGAAAAAGAACGAGATTTATCTGTGGTTCGTTGTTTAATCAGACTGGAGCATTAAAATGAGTGGAATACAGAAGATGTCTACTTCTGAAGTGCGTGCATTTGTAAGGAACGTGTGTGTGTGTGTGTGGAAATTTACGAAACACTGTCGCAGTTATACCCTAAGAGAAGTACTCACCAATAATCTGGTGAGGCAGTGTAATTACTACAAAATACTAAAGGAAGACGTCTATATTTTAAGAATGCATGTTTTTCTTATGACGTCTTCAAACACGTGCAAGCGTTCAAAATTCTTTACTGTTTGTATTGGATCGCAGAAACTCGCACATGCGTAGTTGCAATCTCCGAAACCCACATGTCATCAGCTGGCACGGAGTGTGGTTATCGATCTGTTTTGGGTTTCCCAATACTCCGTGCACTTACTTGGCGGGGGGGGGGGAGATCAGGTTGCCTACCACGAACGCGAAGATGATGACGTCACAGGACCACTGTCCGCCCGTCCCGCACGGATGTGTGCATACTCATTTATTGCGCATTCCTCGAGACAAGCAACATCCCGCCCTGTTGTCAGTGGGACTTCACACCCATAAATTCGCCATTTGTTCCTTTTGTTCAAGGATCAAAATGCTTCTTAATCGGCCTAAAGGAGCAATTAAAAGGCGAACTTCTACCTCTTTCCCAGGCTTGGTGCAGTGAATTATCGAGGTGAGTTTTATCTCGGTTTCTGTCACCAATGATTAACTTCCCTCTCTCGGTCAGAGCTAGTGGCGCCCTCCCTCGGAACTACAGATAGACGAACGAGATAAAGGAACGGGTTTTATATTAAAATGCAAGCGATGGGAAATAAACACCTGCCCTTGGTGAGGTCGGATGTCAGGAGGATGAAGAGATACTTTGTTTGCACGTGACAGCAAGAAATTTCCTCTCCTTATAACATACTTGCTTTAAACAGACAGACGATGCGCTCCGAAGGCAGAAACACAGCCACGTGCGTTAGAAACACACATGGAAACTGTATTTCTTCATTTAGCAAAGTGCATTGAGAGTGGACGGAAAGCTTACACTTCCCCCTACTCGTTTTTCCAACCATTAGGTCAGTTGTTGTTCTAGAAAATGGGCAAAATTAATGCCCACACTATGACAGGCAGGAACTAAACTGGATACGAGATTAAACCACAGAATAAGTAAATCAATAGTTATAGAGAATATTATTTGACATACAAATGAAAGATGAATCCTCGGTGTGTTTTCATACTTATCCACCAGGTGGCATCACTGTGCTAGGGGTTACGGCATTCTAAATGGGAACTTTATTGTTCGTGTTGTAATATAAATCGTCGTGAATGTTACATTAAGTGACGTCTATCTGCACGTGTCATTTGTACACGAGGTTGGTGACGGGGGGGAAGGATGTTTGATACCTTTAATGATAAATGGATGGTGCGAGCAGTTCAAACATGGACTCGCGGATATCAGAGTGAAGGGCTTGATCTTGTGCTTTGCCGTTTTTATTATATTATTTTTATTATTATTACGTGACACCTCCAAGGAGTCCAAAGACTCATCGAGGGAGAGCACCTACTCTACAACTCTCTGTCTCCACCAACTACAACTAACGCCATCTACCGCCCGCCACCACTAATATTTGCACAGGCAATCACAAATTATATTTTTCATTCTTTTTTCAACATTTCTTCGTCTAAAATTTGAATAATGGTGTCCAATAACTAACTGGTGGCAAAGAATTTTAATTTCTCCGGTTGGATTAATTTAGTCCAAAACTTCGTAGAATTGGAAATCTCCTGAATATATGACATCTCTTAAGATAGGTTTCTTAACAACAGTTTGATGAAGTGACTCGTAGGTATACAACCAAAGTTTTTTTTTTCCCTTCCACTTTCAGTAACTTCCTCGTTACGAACTATACTTTTGTCTCTAAAACAGACCTACAATTTACTTGTTACAAATCTGCTCGGAGATGCCAATTTCTTTGTCACTGAATGAGCTCTCTTGTTTGTTGCCAAAGCAGTCTAAATTGCAACTGATTTCTTTGTGTGTTTTCGGTTCAATGACTCGTCCGTTGTCTACCTAACTGTCTGTTAGCGTTCAGGTGCTTGTCTTGAGAGATTTTTCTTTCTACTCTCACACCGGTTCGTACATTTATCTTTTGTACATCCAGGAAGGTAGTATACGGAGAAGCGCGCCCGATCATTTGTGCCCCACTTCCAAAACACACGAAGGTCTTCAAGAGCTGTCTGCAACGAAGTGACGTGTGCTGTTTACTTATAACCTTCTTACGCTAATCTTCCGTAAATCATAGCTTTCAAGCCCGTGCTTCCTCCTTCTGTGTCTTGCAGCACATCACTCCAAGTAAGTGGCGTTCAATGGGCAGACATCGAACGAGGATCATTAAGGGGGTTTTAAGCATTTTTATGACCAACCTGTCGTAGCATTCCCACTTGTGAGTTCTGTTAATTGCCCCCTACCCCCCCCCAACTGATGTACGGCTCTCGTAAAACGTTTAAAGCCGCATTAAGGAAACCGCACGTCCCTTCTTTGTCAGCTACCGTGAACGCGACCTTCCGGAACGCAGCACGAGACTTGAATTGGCTCAATCTTAGAAAGGGGTGAAAAAAAAAAAAAAAAAAAAAAAACATCTTATGCTTGGCACGTGCAATAACATCCACCCATCGTGGAGTTTAACGAACCCCCTCTACTTTGCACTCGCTAGTCACTGTACTGTTCAGCGACCCCCAGCGGTGAAAAAAAAATGCATTGTCTTATGATTTGTGAAATTCTTTCAAATGACCACCATCACCTAGATTTAAAAAAAAAAAAAAAGTTAAAATAAGTAAATTATAATAATAGTAAAATTAAATACACATATTTAAGAATTTCGTCAGGAGCAAACTGCAACTATTTCAATGTAATATTAGTCCTCGCGTCAATCAAACAGAAAAATAAATTCATTATTTATCGTGTTAACTGAAATTTATTTCAAATCGCTTTTAAACATACAAAGCTAAACCCAATCGTTATAAATTATATTTCTAGAATTTTGTCCTTTTCATAATAATGTCAAAAAAATTAAAGTTTATTATTCTGTACTGATACGTGAATGGGGTCAATTTTTTTTTAATTATTTTCACAGCATAGTTCGGGATTTAGTAAATCCTGAACTATGCTGTGAAAATCAAAAATCAAACAGATGAACCAGCAGTGAACTATTAGTACTTATAAAAACCTGAGCAACGCACGCGCGCGCACACACACACACACACACACACACACTCTAGCTACGGAGAATTAAACAATACGTAGCAATTCTAAAACAAGTTATTGATCTGATTATAAATACGAATGAATTATCTACACTGACTTAGCGTTGTATTATGAACATTCACCTAATAACGCGTTGATCCACCACTCGGTGCATGCAACCACGGCTTGCAGATGCCTAGTAACAGTTTCCATAAAGCATCGAACATCCTCCACGCGTAACACGACCCATGTAGGTTGCAGCAACTCCGTCAGTTCACGCTTATTTCGTGGAGTAGGATCAGCAGTTCATACACCCAGCCCATTTTAGCGTATCTCACACATGTTCATTCGGGTTACAGTCAGAGGAGTTTGGGGGCTAGGCCAATGTGGCGAATTCGTTGTCGTATTCCTCAAACCACTCAGTAGTTGTACGAGCCCGATGACAAGATGCATGATCTGTTGAAAGATAGCACTGTGGTCGAGAACTTCTGCAGATATGGATGGAGATGGTTGGCTAACAGGTCCCTGTTGCATTCAGCACTCAGTGTTTCTGGGATGATAACCAATGGACTTAGGGCATGCCAGGAAAAGCTCCGCAGACCATAACACCACATCCACCGGCCTGTTGAATCCCAACTGTGCAACTAAAGGAATTAAGCCTACAATTCTACAATACCCGTATGAAGTGTTATTTGCTATGCTTGGTCATCATCATGATACCCTTGTTGGTCTTCTGATTACGTACAGAGGATAGGTTTATCCCGTGGTACTTCGTTATCGCGCCGAATATCTAAATTGAGGCGGGTGTTCCTAATGCAAAATTACAGCCAAATGGGTTTGTGCCCCCTAAAGAACCAGAACATTGGATTAAAAACCAACCCCACAGAGCAGTGACTGACTAACTCAGTGCTGAATTAAAAATCCGATCCTCCAAACGAGTTTCATAACCCCCACAGCGTGGCTTGTGTATTTTCACGCTCCAGCCTTGCCTTCTCATCTGGTGTTTACATGTTTATTATTTTATTTATGTATTTATATTTATTCACAAACACATAACAACATCAACACGTATAACATTGTCAAAATAATTATACGCATAAATTTTTATTTACTAGCTATAAAAAATGTATTGCTTCTGTTTGATTTTCGTCAAGCTCATGAAATTACAGCGAAAAAGAAACCAAGCTTTTAGAAAATAGAAGAAACTAGTGGCGCCACCTGTTTTTGTTGTCGAAAGCGGCAACCTTCATTAGTGTTGTGTCAACTGTTTATGACATTTGTTTCATTAGAAGCCGAGTTATAGGGCAAAGAGTGACAGTCTGTTTTGACGAACGGTCGGAAAATGAGTTTCAAACAGAGTGCTGCGATTGACTTTTGTGTTAAACTTGGTAAAAGTTTTACCGAAACGCATCAAATGCTTCAAATAGCATAAGGCGATGAATGCTTATCTCGTACTCAAGTTTACGAGTGGTTTAAGCGATTTCAAAGTAGTCGTGAGACGCTTGAGGACGACGAAAAGACGGGCCGTCCATAAACTGAACTGAGTGAGGTTAACATCCAAAAAGTACGTGATTTCATCAAAGAAAATCCGAAATCGTCCGTGAGATTGATTGAAGATGAATTTGGGATTCCAAAATCAACTGTGCACAACATTTTAACCGAGAGTTTGTGCCTTCGTAAATTGAATTCGCGATTTGTTCCCCACAAGTTGACCGACGACCAAAAAATGTATCGAATTGAACACTGCAAGGACCTCATTAAAGCCTCGTAAGGACTCAAACTTTCTTGAAACGATCGTTATTGGTGACGAAACGTGATGTTTTGAGTATGAGCCCTAAATAAAACGCCGGAGTGCTGAGTGGAGACCACCAGAAGAGGGGCATCCGAAAAAAAGTTGCATGGAGAAATCAAAAGCAAAGACAATGCTGATTTGTTTCTACGATTCCAAGGGCATCATCCACAAAGAATTCGTTCCGCCTGGCCAAACGGTCAATGGTGAATTTTATCTCGAAGTTTTGAAGCGATTGATAGCGAGAATTCGTCGCGTACTGCATGAATATCTTGATGACCGACCGTTCGTCAAAACACACTGTCACTCTTGACACTATAACTCGGCTTCTAATGAGCAAATGTCATAAACAGTTGTCGAAAGCGGCAACCTATGAAGGTTGCCGCTTTCGACAACAAAAAGATACAATAGGTGGAGCCACTAGTTTCTTCTATTTTCGAAAAGTTCGGTTTCTTTTTGGACAGAGAGTATAAATCGATTTCTACCTATCATGATGAAATCACTAGACACACACACTTAGTAAATCTTCTCCAAATGCAAAGTAAACACATATGGAGTAAGCGATTATATTCTACACTCTCGCTCCATCTAAAAAAAAAAAAAAAAATTCTCTCTCTCTGTGTCTCTCTGGTATTTGCCTCCCAGACAGCCCTTGGATCTTTCCTCGACCGTTGCCTCTCAGTTTTATTGGCGGACGTGCTTTCGACCACAACCGTTGATAAGAATATTTATCCGATTGTTAATATTAAATCATTAATACACATATTGAATAGCAAAGTTCGTAATGCCAATCCCCGAGGCATTCAAGGCCTCCAATTAAGCTGTTACCCGCTTCCATCGATTGTATCTTGTACCGAAAACACAACTTTTAAAGGGGCCATTAAGGGGGTCACTTTCTTTTTGCACTCATTAAATAGCCGTCTGTGTCCAATTGAATCGTTTTAGCCGATGAATCTTAAGAAACTATAATTACGCGCCATCAAGCTGTTCAGTTAACCTGGTAGAACAACCATTTTTTGGGAAAGCTGTTGATTTTTTTCCATTCACTTTATTCACGACATTAACAAAAGAAATAAAAAAACTATTTCTCGAAATTTGTTGGTATGTTCTTTTAGAATAAGAATTAGAATAAGAAAACAACAGAAAGAATTATCATTCCATTCTAATTTCATGTTCTTTACTTATTCTTTACGTACTGTGGTTTCACAAAAACACGTTAGCAAAACTCTGTGAATTCTAAGTTCTTAATCTGCGGATTCTGAATTCTTATTCTGTGGATTCTAAATTCTTAATCTGTGGATTCTAAATTTTTAATCTGTGAAATCTAAATTCTTAATCTGTGGATTCTAAATTCTTAATCTGCTGATTCTAAATTCTTATTCTGTGGATTCTAAATTCTTAATCTGTGAATTCTAAGTTCTTAATCTGCGGATTCTAAGTTCTTAATCTGCGGATTCTAAGTTCTTAATCTGCGGATTCTAAATTCTTAATCTGCGGATTCTAAAGATCTTGAGACCAAACGTGGAACTTTCTCAAGATCCTTCAGGCCTTCATTTAGCATGTTGGTGGTAGTGATGTTCTCATCTTGACAATGAATCCATCCACCATCTTAAGTGGAATTTTATCTTACAGCTTGCAAGTTCATATAAGCTTAATATGAGTATTCTGGTACTCTACTGGAGTCTTTCTCAGATGTACACAAAACAGTACTTGCAGTTCATGGAGATCTTTTTCCATCGAATCATTATCAGATATTTTCGTATTGGATAATGATTAGATGAGGCAGAAAAATGAAAGCAATGTGAAGTCTCACGGGCATTAAGAGAGTCGCTTATTCTCGATAAGCGGACACTCAAAAAGGTGTGAATAGAGAATTGAAACTCGACATGACTGTAAGTCTGAAACAGTTTTTAAGAGCCAACTGCGGTGCTTTGATATGTTAAAAACTTATTTATGGACGTGAAAGGAGCTTGGTGTGGGGGGAGGGGTCTGGGGAGATACTTTAAAAGTCCATTTTAGAATGATGATTCAGCCTCTTCAAATGTACGGCGCAGTTTGTCAAAGATCAAAGATCCCAGTCTGCCACTATTTCTTGCTTTCGGATTCTCGAGGGAGAACGCAACCCCCTAACGAGGCTCGTTTTATTGGTAAAGTATTCCCAAGTGGTCGCAACGAGTTTTCATCTCGCTAAAGCACGCAATGGGCGTATATTGATTAATATTTTGTATCGACAGATGGCAGCACATGCAATGGGCGTTGGCCTTGCATCTTGGGGCCGAAGGTCCCCTAGGATGCGCTGAGCGAATCGTTTGAAGTAGTCACGTACACATTACACGGCCATTCGCTTTCTCGTCCCCCCAAGGGAGAGTCACTTCTAGGAGATGATGTTGGTGTATGTGCGTGTGTGAAGCCAAACGACAGATAGAAATGATCACCAGTTTTATGAATCTTTGGAAATCCACAGGAGGAGAAGTTGTGCATCACCTAAGGGGAAACTCCACCTTGCTAGAGACATGACCGTTCGAAAACATTTTATAGCGAAAAAAAAGAAAAAGAAAAACACTTTTGAAGACTGACTCTTACAGGGTCGACAGTATCCGTCTTAAGCAGATTAATATAACCCCAAGACAGCAGAAAACTCATCGTATCTACTGAGCTGCTAAGGGACCACCTTCACGTAGCGACCACCCACATAATTTTATAGCTTTCCTAAACAGCAGCTTCTTGTGGGGTGACCTACGAGGTTACCCGCAAAACTCATCCTCTTATTTGTTAAGTTCTAAACTGCATCTCAATGCTCAGGTGTCAAAACCTTCCCCAAATCACTTTTTTTTGAAAAAAAATAAAATTTAATACAATAAATTCCAAACTCAGGTAAATATACGAGGACAAAAACCTCTGTTTGTAGAGTCCAGCAAAGTACTGCAATTGTATCGTGAAAAGGTTACTAAAATATGAAATAGTAAATAAACATTTACTATTTAAAAACTTTTTTTTCCATTTAGGACTTTATTTATTTATTTTTTAAATTCAATGCTCTTTTACTCTACTTCAAATCAGAGCTATTCCAATAAAAATCAAATCTGTTGTCGCGATTATTAGTTTCAAATAATAATTTATTTACCTCATATTCGTTGCCTTCAGTTTACACTAGATGGCATTGGCGAATAACAATTTAATTGTACATTCCTACTGCGCAGTTCAAAATAAATTAATACACGACAACTAACTCTGTATCAATATTTCCACTAGAGGGCTCTCATATCTTAGCCTACATTGTTGGCAGGTTAGTGTGGGTTTGATGGAGATATCTGATTAGTTAAAAAATTAAACACATACACCAAGAGATGTTTGATGCTTCCCCCCCCCCCGCCGCTTCTCACCCGCCGAGGTTTATTTGAAGTGCTTCACACGAGCAACGAACAGTTCCCTGCAGTTCCTTATCTCTGTTTAATCGTCCTCTGGGGCTAATTAAGAAGACCAGTCCAATTCACAGCAACGACATTAATTACTTATGTGACGTCACTGTCTCTGCGCATGGCTGCGCATATCAACGTTGACAGACAAGTTGATTACCCACAAGTGATCGGTTATGATTATCGATGAAGCCAATCAGTTACTGTTAATCTTGATTGATCAATGTGTGTTGGGAGCAATTAGTACATGCGACTTGCTTCCTCTCCAAGCCCCTGTTGGTTAATTTGTGAAAGCTCTGCCGTAAAGAGCCCATGTGGACGTTTGTTCAGCTTGTCTCAATATATCTTCGAGTTTGTTTAATATCATTCACACTCTGTTTGGCATCCGGTTGATTTTTTGACGTTTGCAAATGGAGTCCATTTGTTATTTTTTGCTATCGTGGTTATTGCTTCTTTGTTATGTTTCATAATTACCATCTGTTTCTTCTTTTATATTAAAATTACAATTACTTTATACATTCATAAATAAATTTTCAATTACTGCTATTTCCAGACATATATTAGTTATATGTAATTAGTATAATACACCAAAATTTATTTTAAATATTTTTAATATTTAAAGAATACCAAATCTATCATTCAGCTGCTGAATCCTCAAATGTAGATGAAGCGACATAGCCGACTACATATCCTTAATTTATTCATTTCATTTTACTTATATTTCTTTATGCTTATACGTATTTTATATATTTATTTATTTTGCTTGTCTTTCATCTTCATATTATTCATTCAGAGAAATATGGGTGCACTCTCCCAAGATGGAGTGGGTCACTATGGGAGAAGAAGTAGTAGTGTGATAGACAATTCGCTATGCCCGTAACTAACCTGATTGCTCAATACAAGTCTCAGCACGAACTCGTTTCCTAGTGAGTGGAAAAGAGTGGTAAAACATAATTCCAACAAGGTTGAAGCTAGAATTCATGCAGCTAGCTACAGATGAGTTTTTATCTCTGGAAAAGTTATTAAAATAGCAGAGAAACTGATGAAAAATCAGATCTAGAAGTGAAAGAGATCATCACAAACTCAGAGGAACGGATGTGCATAATAGGCTTGTGGCACAGACGGATGGAGAGGGATGTCCGGAGCAGCTGAGTCCAAGAGAATGGGAGTGACTAGTGGAGCACCAGAGGGTTCCATTCTTGGATTATTCTTGTTTAACTTATATATTATTGACACTAGGGATGGACCAGAAGGAAACATTTACTAATATGAGGATGAGCAAGAATGGATCTATGATAAGGGGCACATCTGATGCCGAATCTTCGTAGGATGACTCGAGCAGACTGATTCTACCTACAGGTGCTAACGAGTGTCAGTTTAATGTTGATAAGTGCAACATTGTGCATATTGGACTGAAAACATTGAAGAGTGAGTATTTATATTAATGGGAATTTGCTGCCAATGGTCGATGAAGTAAGAGTTGATGACGATGGACAGCGAGTTAAGTTGAAGGACTTTAATTTAAAAAAATATTAAAGAGGTAATTCTTCCAAATCCTTGCATAATGGGTAAACATGTATACTTATTTATTTATTTTTTTTCATTTATAATCTATGATGTAACCAAATGCACATAATATTTCTTGCTAATGTCAGATCAAAGTTTATATTTTAAGACCTCATTGCGTGATAAATTAAAGTTTTCTTTTTTGATTTTAATCACGATGAAGATGCAATTTTTATCACAGTACTCCGGTTAAAAAAAAATCAGTAAATAAAATAAAGCTTAATGGTTTTAAGAAAAGATTAAAGAGTTCTGTGATAAAAAATTTGTGCACTGTTTGATTTGATAAGTTAGTCGATACACGGCATCATTTTATAACTAAATGAATGAAATCCCAATTATTGAGGGATGGGGGGGGAGGGTGTCTTCCCAAATCAGTCATGAGGAAAATGAAAGCGACACTCGTTAGTGTAAGTTGTACCCTTTGAACTCAGAAAAAACTTGAAAGTCCTTTGGAGAGAGTGAAGGTCAACCATCTGTTTGTAATCTCGGACAGACGACTGGCAAAAAAAAAAAAAAAAGAGTCAGCAACGTACAACTAAAAAGTGTACGATGTGGTCACGGGGTTTCAACATTAATTTCGCATTAGAAGGTGATTATTGACTCCTCTGGTGGTAATTAATTAAGTGAAAAAAATCAGTTCAACTGTCCCATACCATAAATTATCGTCATGGACAAACGATCGACTAACTTTAGGTTACCATGCAATAAGGGTTGGTAAAGGGACGAGATCGCGCCAGGAAGCATGGGGAGGGGAGGCGACGGATGTGGGCAGTATAATTAGTTGCCTAGTGAAAATGCGTGCAAAGTATAATGACTCTTGGCGCATTCAGTGCTTTCAACTTGTTGTCGTCTCGTCAACAGGACCACGCTGGAGATAAAGGGAAGGTCACGTGACCCTCTTAATTAGGTTTCCTTTGATCGGCAGAATTTATGACTTTTAATACGAAAGCATTAATAGGAGCGGAGCAACTTTAAACGATTCCACTGGAAATATAAGAGAAAATAAATTGCACTCTTTGGGTCTGTTCACCCCCTTCCCGTCTGTCTGCTGCTTGCGTATCAGGGGCGACACCTGCGATGGACAAAGACGATGCATTTTAAGAAGAAGAGGGGGGGGGAAATAATGAGATATGTGAATGGTCGCGCAGAGGGAAGAAATATCGTTGCTATCCATCGCAGACAAAAAAACTAGCCCCATTGTGCACTTACACATTTCACCGAGCAGCTGGGGAAAAATAATTGGCTTCCCTCGTTCGTATTATACACACGTTTAACGTGTACATAAGCCATAATTGCCCGTATTCGTGTCTCTACGGCAAAACATGTGGGGGAAACCGTTTAAATGCATGGTCAGGTGTTACAACTCGCTTTCACATGCAAAGCTAACCACCCACCAACATTCAATGGATCCATTCTTGCACCGTGTTGATTGGTGCGTTCGTTTAGATTTTCTAACATCTTGTCTACTCGGTTTACATGCTTCTAATCAATGGCATGCGGTTTGTGACGTCATGTTGGTACTCGCCTTATTTGCTTGATATTGCGAATAACCCGCCATCTTGTATATATTTGTAAATTAAAATAATTGATTTTTTCCCGTTCAGCACTGAGTTAGTCAGTTCTATTGTTGTGGTTACAGCCAGGTTGTTGACCATACTCCTAATTCGTGAAGATCTGATGGTCATGGCATCGAGAAATATAAGAAAATGACTGATTGTAGTTAAATAGTCAATTACTAAGACAGGAAGATACACTTACCACTTTCTGCATTTCGTTTTAGTTTCTTAATATACAGGAATCCTTCAAATAACTGTAAATGTGACGTCACTATTTGAGTCAGAAGATACGTCACAGACTAAGAAATTAAGATATCAGTTTGGTGTGTGTGTGTGTGTGTGTGTGTGTGTGTGCGCGCGCGCGTCACTCTCAGCCCAGACTCGCTTCTTTTCATCAGGGTATCGTTGATGCCGTGCCCGAACCTCCCTTTGACATTCGCTTTCCACTCGTCCAGGAAGAACCCGCAGTGTCTGATGTGACGGTCTTTTAAATAAGATGTTGGAGAGGTCACGACACCACAATTAAGTGGGTGACTAATGAAGTCGTCTCCGGGGTAGTCGCGCTGTGCTGCTCACCCCAGGCTGCCGAACCTGAAATAACAATCAAAAGCAATTTAGCTTCCGTCAACAGGTGCCACACAAGACTTGACAGGTGCTTGTTGCCGAACGTTCCATAAACCACCCCTCAGGGGGCCCCAGACGAATTAGGGGGACCTGCTTGAATATTCGTTTGACGGGACTCTAGCTTTCGGTTGTAATTTAAAGTGACCTTTCACCCGAACGTACGTACGTAGTGGTGGTGCGTCGACAACAAAGCACTTCAACAGACTCCATCGCAAATGACGAAGGAAAAAAAAAAAAAAAGAGTTCTGAAAAATGACCCTTAATTAACCTTGTACGGAGAAGGGCATCTTGGGAAACAGCCTTATCTGTGTAACTTGAGTAATTGAGAGATGCATCGTTAGCGATCCGACAGCAGCGTCGTCTAGTGGTAACGCGTTATGAAACTGGTGGGAAGCATTCTTGTGAAGTTTTCTTCTGTTTACTTTTTTCACTAGAGGGAGCAACAATCAGTTGGTTTTCTGGGAATAAAATTACCGTTCGGATTCCCTAAACCATGTCTGGATTCTCAAAGCACACGCGTTGGACCGAAGAGCAATTAAACTCACAGACTATTGCTCAACACCCTCGGTGGCCTCACGGGTTGCAAGCCAATAAAAAAGAGCTTTCGGTCTTCCTCGTGTGCCAGACATGTTACAGGCTGTTGCTTTGATGAGGTGGTGGAAATATTACCGACAGCTGGTGAGTATTTTGCCTCAGGAGACATTACGGTACTTTTCAAATACAGAATGGCTACCCATCGCTGGGTCCTTAGAAATGTTTGTAGATCATTTCAGAGTTAAACTAATAGGTTTAAAGTAGGACATTTCTTAATTTTTATCTCAGTTTTTTTATAAAAAGGAATCATAATTTTCACATGGTAACGAGGTATAAAATTATGGTGATGTGTAAACATTCTAAAAACGATGTGTAAATCTATCGCTAAATATCATTTGTTTGGCAGAATGTCCTGCTGTTAGGCATTATAGAATATTTTTTTCATTTATATTCTGTATTTCCACAAGTTCTTTGCTTCCAATACACTCTGGAATCCGTACAAACTGTTTGTTTTCTTTATCTTCGTTCTTTGGCGTGACCTTTGAACCCTTCGTCATTGCTTCTTTTTAAAA
The DNA here is from genome assembly GCF_054136105.1 of Typopeltis vanoorti. Classification (NCBI taxonomy): domain Eukaryota; kingdom Metazoa; phylum Arthropoda; class Arachnida; order Uropygi; family Thelyphonidae; genus Typopeltis; species Typopeltis vanoorti. The sequence goes on from NC_143566.1 coordinate 89,623,157, forward strand.
CTCTTTCATTCTTTATTTTTTTCCAGAAAGAGGGATGTCAGAATGTAGCACTTAATCGTTTCAGGCATTTAAAGACTGCTTTTCAATTCACTGAAAAAAAACAGACGAGGATTATGCTAATACGTCATTTTCTTGGTGTTAACTGAATGCTTTTGTGTCTTCATTTCGCAACCGAAAATCATCCCGTCTAATCTTTGAATCTGTTTTTCTCGGTTTGCGCATAAAACGAACTGAAGTAGAAAAGTTGTTTGACAGACAGACATCCGCGTTTGTCACTAAATCAGGGACGAGCGATGGGGAGCAAATCGGTGATTTACGTCCTGTCAAGTGAGCTGCATCTGTTTCGGTGACAATCTTGTAGGGCAGAAAACGAAAACAATTCTTGTTGTTACTGAAAACACACACACACACACACACACACACACACACACACACACACACACACACACACACACACACACACACACACAAAGTATAGGTATAAAATTATTTTTAATTTATTATTCATATTATAAAATGTATTATTTAAATAATTCAACACATACGGGACACATGCCATATAAGTATGGTCAACCTTTTATGGGCCGCCAAAAATGCACGTTTGGGCCACATGTGGCCTGCGGGTTGCCGACCCCTGGATTACACGATTACCGGGAATACATCTCGCACTACCGCGTACGGGGGTAGCCGACGCGCTAACAACAACCAGCCTCACATAGTGTTGGTGAGAAATCTTCTATGTGGTCAGCCAGCAAAACGTGATAAGTGTATAGCAACTGCAAAAATATCAGATCTCTATTCAAAGTAGAAAGCTCCAAATTCTACAAGAGAATCTGAAAAGGATAAAGTGAGATATCATAGCACTCTTAAAAATGCAATCCTAATAAAACTAAATCTTACTGCAAGTGTAACAGATATTAAGCGTATCTCATCCAGAATAATAGGAATTAGACTAATAAGAATTAGCAAAAGAAAAAGGACTACACATAAAGGTTATTCAGATTTACGCACTGGACGCAAGTCACAATAGAGCTGTTCAAGAAATACGTTAACAGATCCTTTCTTTCAACTACTTGTCCTCACACACACGACATTATTTGGTGTTGTGACCTGCCAGGTATAGAATTAATATGAAAAAATATGTGTTGTAAAGGCTTATGAAAATTCAGTGCTCTTCTTCTTTGTCTTCTAGACTAGGAGCCGACTCCATTTCACTTGGGGTCGACTCTCCTAGTTCTCCTAGTCCATAATCGCCAGAATATTCTACCATGGGTCGTCAATGTCTCTAACTGGACAGTTTGGTGGTCTTTTTTTTCATAAAGCATATTCGTAATTTTATTATTATTACGTGACACCTCCAGGGAGTCCAATGACTCATCGAGGGAGAACACCTACTCTATCCACTAACTACAACGAATCATGGCGCTAATTGGAACTACCATCATTATCTATATCAGGCATGTCAAACTCGTTTACCTCCAAGGAACAAATTAAGAATGATACATCAAGCCGCGGGCCGTAGAAAAAAAATCTCGAAATAGACAGGAAATAGATTTTTTAATATTAACATTAGAGTATATAAGTACAAAATACAACCAAGTTACAAAAATACATATAAAATATAAAGTTTACATATTTAAATAAAATTATACATTTCAATTTTTGAAGAAACTTGAAAACGTTTTTCATTAACGAAATCTTCAAACTTTGGTTGAATTTGTTGAGCTGGGGTTATTTTCAATATTGCTTGCACATGCTGGTCTGTTAATCTTGATCTTTTCGCAGTTTTATTATTCTTTAAAGTTGAAAAAGTTGTTCGCATAAATATGTGCTACCGAACATTGATTAAATAATTGCACATAAGACATTGGGGTATCGATCGACTGATAAATAATTATAGAATTTTGGAATTCTAACATCCATATATTTATGTTTCAATACGGAAGCACACTGAAATTCGATTAATTCCAACTGTAAATTGCCATCAACAGTTTCAACATCAATCAATAGAGGAGAAGTAAATAGATGAAATTGATTTTCATATTTCTTAAAATCTAAAAATCTTCTTTCGAATTCATTTTCTAATAATTTCATTGGATTGGCATGTTCTGAAAATTTGAATTTCAGCGATTGACAACATTCAAATTGGGATAAATTTTCTTTTTGGATTTGTTTTTGCCAAAGTAATAATTTCTATTTTTAAATGTTAATATTGTCAAATAACATGGTAACTACTTGATGTTTGCCTTGTAGTTTAAGATTAAGTTTACTAAGGTGCCTTGTAATGTTAACTGGAAAAGTCGGGTCCTTGATCCATCGATCAATTTTTTAATATATCACATTCAGAATTTTTCGATTCTAAAAAAATGGTAATTTCGTCCAGCAATTCGAAGAATCGCCTTATGACTGGAAAGTCATCCAATCTCTGTATTATAAGAAAGATCGCTATATTCACTTCTAGAAAGTTACTAAATTGGCGATGATTAAGCCCGCGTGCAAGAATATAATTTACAATTTTACTGACATTTTTTTGGACATGTCCAATATTTAAAACTTTGGAGCATAGTGTTCGCTGATGAGTAATGCAATGAAAATGTTGAAAATTATTATTACCTTGTTCTTTGTATTTTTCGTTTAAATTTGTAACAGCACCAGCAGAAGCACCATCAGTTGCAATACAAACTAGCTTTTTTTTAACGGTAAATTGTATTCATTCAAAACTTCCATAAGGTCGTCAAAAATATCAACTCCAGTGGTTGTATCGTGCATAGGAATAATTTCTAGAAGTTCTTCACTTACTTTTAAGTTCATATCACAGCCACGAATAAAAACAGCCAGCTGTGCGATATCCCATGCATCTGTACTTTCGCCAATTGCAAGAGAATAGGTCTGAAGTGTTGGAATTATTGATTTTAGTTAATTAAGTTAATTTTAGTTAATAAATAATTTATAAAAACGACTGGAAAATTGCTAACGGCCAGCCTCCGATTGCTGTGATCAGCGGATCCACCTGCGTACGTAGACTTGCTCGTTAAAATTCAGTAAAATTCGATATTTATGCAGGGGTGTACCAAGATTTTTTTGAAATGACAAATAGAACATTATTTCCTTTAGAAATCGCAGAGTAGTTTGGCGTATAAAATAATCTTAAGTGGAAATTTTATTTTTTTAAATATGTTTATTTAATTCTGTTTTGTCAAAAGTTAAATAACCACATTGGTTACAAAGTTTGGTGGGCCGCATGTTACTTGTCCGCGGACCTCATGCGGCCCGCGTGTTTGACATGTCTGATTTATACCATCGCCATCTACCGCTCACACCACTACTAGTGTTTTCACAATCGCAAACATCGATGCCCACTGCGGGATTCGAGCCCTCAGCCTTTTTCGGCTGGAGAAGGTGCAATGAAGAAGAAGACATCGAACTATTCTACAACGATCTCCAAAAAGAAATAGAATTGATAAACTCCACTTGAAAAGTTAGAAAAATAACCAAATAAGATTAGACTAGCAAATGAAACCGAAAACCTTTGAAATACAGGAAAAGAAATATTAATTAACTCGGCAATGGAAACTTTAGGAATTTATAAGAGACCCAATAATAAATGGATAACATCTGAAATATTAGAAAAATGTGAAGAAAAAAAAATAAAAACCAAACTAAACAGACATACCTCAGAAGGAAACAAGAAGAAATACAAACAACTCAAAAATGAAATTTCATTTAATAAAATTAATAAAGAAATGACAAAAAACTTTTCACCACTACCGCTAACAATGATCAACCATCAAGGCGAGAAAACAAGAAATCCAAATGCGATAAAGTCATTATGGATGGAACACTACCAAGAAACCTTTAAGAAGGAAAGCAATATCTACCTAATAACTCACACTAACTTAAGATATGACGCCTTAATGATCCTTCCATCTGAAGTGGAGAATATTCTAAAGCAAATGAAATCTGACAAAGCACCAGGGATAGATCAAATTCCATCAGAACTCTGGAAAGACGGAAAGCAAACAACTTTAAAATTCCTTTACCACACTTTTCGACAAAATCATTAAATCAGGAGAACTACCACAATTATCAACCCAATTTACAAGAAAGGTGATGAGAAAAACTGTAAAAACTACACACCAATCACATTACTCAGCCATGCTTACAAAATATTTACGAGTATTAGAGAACAGAATAAAGAGCACGTATGAGATCATTCTTAATGGAGACCAAGCAGGCTTCAGAAAGAATCGCTCCACATTGGATCAGATCTTCATAATACAAAGACTAGCAGAATTATACTAGGAGCATAACAAAAATATCTATTACTGTTTTGGAGATTTTAAACAGGAATTCGACTCAATAAACAGAGTAACTTTATTAAGAATATGAAAGCAGAAACAAATCGATGAAGATACGCTAAACTTCTTAAAAATATATTGTAGTCTCACCGAAGCAATAATTAAATTCAATAGATAACAACAGATAAAATAAACGTCAGTAAAATGAGTAGACCAAGGATGTCCCATCTCCTTTTTAACATTTATCTAGAGGATATGGTTAACCAAGCCTTGGAAGGAGAAAAAGGAGTCAACCTAAATGGTTATAACCTTTATAACTTAAAATACGCGCAGATGATATTGTAATGATAGCAGACACAAAAGAAAAATTGGTGAACCTAATAACCAAAGTAAACAATACGGCTAAAGAATTAGCATGACCTAATAAGCAAAGTAAAATCTGGAAAAATAATAAAATCTCTAAACCTCTAAAAATAAAATTATATGATGTAATTATAATACTCACCGTGCTATATGCTTCAGAAACTTGGACACTCAAGAAGACAGAAATACGAAAACTGGAGGCTTTCGAGATGAAATGTCTCAGAAAAATAATAAAACAAAATGGACAGAAAAGAAAACAAATAAAACTGTAAGACAAGATCTAAAATATACAGACTCATTAATCTAAAAGATCAAAAGAAGACAACCTTAGTGGTACGGACATGTCGAGAGAATGCCATCAAAAAGACTACCCAATCTCGCTCTGTATGCAAGAATAAAAGAAAAAAGGAAGACCAAGAACTAAACAGAAACCAAGAACCAACAATAAAGGTCAACTCTGGATTACAAACATATAGACAGTTCACCAGCCGCGCAAGAAATCGAGACGCCTGGAGGTTGTTGTGGAAACATGGAAGTCTCAACCCGTCCCGATGGAAGAGGACAATAAGTGAGTATTCCTTTATATTAAAATAGTCTGTCAATTTATATGCAGAACGATTGGAAAAGAGACTGCAAAATATATACGCGGGAGGACACCAGTCCAACTTTTATCAGGCATTGGATTAAAGAATTTCTTTTTCTTGCTTTTTTATTTTTTAATTATATATCTATTCTATTCTATATATATAAAAAGATAAGCCGAAATTTGAAACGTTTTTTATGTTTGATTTTTGTCCCTTCAATGTTTTGAAACGTCCAACAATGTGTTTGCCCTCTTGAGACAACAATTTGTTGGACGTTTCAAAACAATGGAAAACCGGCTTACCAGCCCGGAACTCGGGGGAGGGGGGTAGACGCCAGATCCCCCCCTTAGTATATATATATATATTCACGTAGGAGTCACGTATATATATACACGTGACTCCTACTTCACAGAAGGTTGTAAACCTACAGTAATGTACTGTAGGTTGAAAATGGAAATCCTGCTAGAGAAATCAAGCAGGGATCTTCTTCAAAATATCCATGAACATTGCATACGATCTAAAGACCTTTACATCCATCCTTATCAATGATGAGATTCAAACTCACAGTGTGCTAGAGAAGGGGGGAGAAGACGCTATTCACCCAGCTGGCCAACCATGACCTAGGCCAGTAACGGGAGCATTTGGACTAGCCGAAGCAAATGACTGGAGATCTTAGGCCACCATACGTCTGTTTACTGGGGAAAAAAAAAAAAAAAAAAAAAATCCGACTATCGAAAGAAAAAATCTTGGCCACATTCCTATGAAATCATGCTTTAGTCTGTTCAAGATAATTTGCTATGGCGTTGATCCATAACTAATGGATGAAGACAGCAGTGGCGAGTCTTCCACTGTCCTAAAGAGAAAACGGCCATCTCATGTGTTTCCAACATAATTTTTGTCCTTTACCAGAGAGCTTCCCACGGATTCATATTATAAGGAAAATGAAAGATGCCTGATTATTCTCAGACGAAGCCAGATTTAAGTCACGGCAGAGACTTTGGGGGAGGGGGTGCGTAGTTACATGTGGTTCTTAATACCTGGCATGTCATGAATCCAGGAAGTGACGGGAATTTAATGAAAACTGCATACGAGGTGGGCAAAAAGGGGGTCGAGATGTCGGGGTGGACGTCACGGCCAAATTAAACGATCACTTGTATACGAACGCTGGAGATGTTACCTGGCGGTATGCGATGCGTTCGCCAACACCGAGATGGCCGATCCCCAAGAGATTGGGCATCCATCATCGTGCTGTCATCCGAGATAGAAAACGGGTCGCGTGACTGAAGCTACACCTCGTGGAAAGTCTGTCGGAAGACTGCAATTATCACCAGGTGTGGTGAGTGCGAGCACGTGACCGGTGAGATTTGCATATTCGGTCCCGGGTGTTTCGCTTCGGAATGTGCATTGTGTGGTCTAAAAACAGCGTCGCTTGTGTCCGGTGTAATCGCCTGTAAGAGCTTGCATGTTTCGTAGAAGAAATACGTTGGGGAATTGGAAGCGAAACTCGTCAGCCTGTGAGTCCAGTATAAAGCTCGACCACTCTGCCTCACATGACGTCATCCTATGAAGATTTGAAGTTTCCTCCAAGAACTTTCATAATCCTAACTGAATTCGCGTATTTCAATAAAGTGCGTTTGAAATAACCAGCACCGACGAAAACTGTAAGATTGGGGACCAGCCTAGTTCACGGAATCGTTATGGGATTTAAGTTACAGCAGAGACTTTGGGGGGGGGGGGGATAAATAGATAGAGAGCCTTCTTGCTAGTGAGAGATTTCTAATAAGCTGTACATGAGCCTTGTTTTTTTTTTTTTAATTTTTGCTGTAAGATTCACGTATCCCTAAATAGCCAAAATTATTCAGAATTGAGAAAGAGTGCAGGACTGTAGTCCCCCCCTCCTTTTTAACCTATTCAAACTAATTAATCTCTGATCCTCCCCCCCCCCTCCTCTGTATGATCTGTTATGTCGATTGCGTGCATTCACTTGCTGATTCGTCTGTTTTAGGGATGAAAAATCCGGATTTCGTAGAAGCAAAATGTCCTTCCACCACTGTCTAAGACCGGATTACTTACCTTTAACCCTTTCAGGACCAGAAGGACTTATGAAGTAATACAAAGTTTTTAGGTATTAAAATGACTTTATTATTAGGTATCTACTTAACATAAAACAATATCATTATGTAGGAAAAAATCATAGATTTTATAGAATTTCATGGGACACACGTCTCATGAAATTATTCTAGTGGTAACTGACCTCAGTTAGGTCAGTTACCACAGCCTGAACTGTGGTCACTTTTTTTTTTAAGTTGTACTATAAAATTGCTTACACGATTGCACTATAAACACTACAAAAGAGAAACTAGTAAAAAAAAAAGAAAAAGAAGTTCTATTGATGACGTTGCCAGCATATTAAGGTTGCAAAATTCCCGGGACTTGCAGATTAATGTGGTCAAGTTCTGAAACTTTTATGCAGCAATTTTTAAGTAGGAGTGGCTTCATCTTTCATAACAGGGAATCATGAGCCTGTGGGGGAAAAAAAGAGGAAAAAATCACTTGATGCTATTAGCAAAAAACGGACAATACAGTATGGCCACTGATTGTTCATCTCTCTCTCCCCTCCACAGATGATCCTCTAATTACTGTCCACTTCAACTCTTCTGTTCTGTTTCCATAGCTAAACAGAGCCCGTATCTCATTCGGGCTCATTGCATAAGGGGAGTTAATATGATGGTGCCCTTCCTCTGTGTATTCGGAATAATATCACTTCTAGCTGTCTATTAAAATACGCATTCCCCACCCCCCCCCCCCCCCACCCCCCCCCCCCCCCACCCCCCCCCCCCCCCACCCCCCCCCCCCCCCACCCCCCCCCCCCCCCACCCCCCCCCCCCCCCACCCCCCCCCCCCCCCACCCCCCCCCCCCCCCACCCCCCCCCCCCCCCACCCCCCCCCCCCCCCACCCCCCCCCCCCCCCACCCCCCCCCCCCCCCACCCCCCCCCCCCCCCACCCCCCCCCCCCCCCACCCCCCCCCCCCCCCACCCCCCCCCCCCCCCACCCCCCCCCCCCCCCACCCCCCCCCCCCCCCACCCCCCCCCCCCCCCACCCCCCCCCCCCCCCACCCCCCCCCCCCCCCACCCCCCCCCCCCCCCACCCCCCCCCCCCCCCACCCCCCCCCCCCCCCACCCCCCCCCCCCCCCACCCCCCCCCCCCCCCACCCCCCCCCCCCCCCACCCCCCCCCCCCCCCACCCCCCCCCCCCCCCACCCCCCCCCCCCCCCACCCCCCCCCCCCCCAAGGTCATCCATTGAGTCTAAGAAGTAATTGGGAGGATCAGAGGAGCTATCTTCAGATCACAGAAACAACAGTTTTCGATGAATTTATTTGCTCGGATGTCTTCAGCAAGGAACAGTGATCGTTCAAGTGATCCCAAATGATTGTTTGAAGTCAGCTGAATGACAGCTTCTTGTTACTTGTTAAAATGGATTCCTTGAGGCGATTCAACCACTCGAGTGTACGCTCTTTCCCGGTCAAAAAGGTCAGTTAATCCAAGGAACAAGATGCCTCCGATGTCAGACTAAAGCGAATGCCTCGGGAGAAGAACGATCACCGCGAAGACTGACAAGGAACAGAGTATCTGTCATAAGGACTTGTTGACACGTTGAAGTGGTGCTACATGATACTTTCTTCTAAGAAACTCCAGCTTCTTCCTTCATTACAGGAATCCCATCTAGGATGGAAAAACCTTTGTTCTCATAAGGGGGGGGGAATACTTCTCATCCGGCCCCCGATATTTGAAATCGAAATCGAGAAGAGAATAAGCACACATGAGCGCGCGCGCGCTCGCACACACACACACACACATACACAGAAAGAGAGAGAGAAAGAGAGAGAGATTTAATTATTATTATTCTTTAACTATTTTTTTATGATATCTCATCCTAACGGTTGATTCTATGATCCGTATTTTTTTATATTTTTTTATTTTTATCTTTTACTCATACAAGAGAGGTTGGCAGGTCAACCTATAGCACATTAGTGCCGGATATGAGAAGAAAAATGGAAACGCTGAAATTGTTCACATTAGATTAGCAGGCCTAGAACACATAGAAGGGAAGACTTTTCACGATACAACAGCAGTAGGGATGGAGGAAGAAGAGAAACTTGCTCAATGAGTATGGTGTTAGACTCTGAAGGGATGTTGGGTGGTAGCTGCACGTGTTTCGATGGGTTTTCTAGAGAAAGAGAGAGAGGAGAGGGGAATTATCGAGGATATTTCTGATGAACATTAACCAATGAAGTGTTTATAGACGATACATACTCTAGATCAGGGTTTCCCAAACTGTGTTCCGCGGAAGGTGAATAAGTGTTTCGCGAGAAGTTCTCCTAAAAATTTCATTTTAGTTTTCTAAGCATTTTGCATGAATAAATATTTTATAGTAGAAATATTCAGAAGAGAATAATATTTGTGAATATGTCGAAAAGCTCAGACCCAGAACGCCTAATAACATCTCTGTAGCAAATGTTAGTGACCAAGCCGTGTATTTTTAAACGTGGAAGTATTCATGAACTATCGTTCATTTTCGCACATCGAAACTTTTCAAATTTGGGAAAGGGAATACCGCTGTTTATGAACGGTCATAAAAATTGCTTGCAAGCGGATTATAACAATTGGCGGCGTATCCTCTGTTCTCAAAACTGAACGAAATAATACCTGTGTTGTAAATGTCAGTGACCAATCAGCAAGGAAGTATAAAGAAAATTTTTCCACTAAAATTGAAGATCAAGGTAGTCGTATCCGGTTCTCAAATCTAGTAATACTGAATTCTTTCTTCGCAAGTTCGTATTGTAGGGTGAAAGTTTCGAAACCGTAGGGCCGTGATTTTTTAAAAGTAATAGGCCTGCAGATTTAAATTTGAATATGAATAAGAGAAGGGACTTTGTTTAATTTTGGTGTTAAGAAATCTCTTATTGAAGGTGTTTGTGATGCAACAGATCGTGAATCATCAACCACCAGCCTACAAAGCGATCTCCAGGATGTACAAAAGGAGGGGAAAACTACCAGCACACAAGAGAAAAAGTCTGAGTTCACTCGTAAATACTTATAATGAGGTTATAAATGTTTGATGATCAGAATGGGATACGTCAATGAAAATCAGCACAAATTAATTTAACGATGTTTATGTTTAATTGATGTTTAATTAATTATGAATTAATGATCAATTATTAATTCATAATAATAATCAGCTATATTAAAAATTAATTATTAATTAATACATTAGAAAATAACCAAGGTGTTCCATGAAAATTTCAGGATTTGTGAAGTGTTCCATCGTAAGGAAAAGTTTGGGAAACGCTGCTCTAGATAATCGACGCCTGTGCGAGAGTGGCTGAAATGAGTCGTTAATCAGTCGGACTGCTCTTTTCTGTACTGCGTCGAATATTTTTAGGCAGTTCTTAGGGATACCTCCCCAGAAGTGCAAGCAGTACTCGAGGGATATGTGGATTTGTGATTTGTATAGAGTTAAGAACATCCATTTAGGATGGAAAGATATTGGGTATTGAAAGAGGTGGATAGACATAGAAAGAGAGAGAGAGAGAGGAAAAAAAAAGGAAAGAGAAAGAGAGAGAGGAAGATCAGCTGACAGATGGAAAGACCAGTGAAGCCGGAACAGGCAAAATGCCTAATCTTTGAAGAGAATTAATAGCTGTTTGGGATTAAAGTCATGCCATGAACGAAAGAGGAATCCTAATTTTTTTTTATGCTGAAAAGGCAATGGTTTTAATGTGCTTATGTCAAGAAAATCTTGATGCCGGGATAATCCCAAGGAGAGAGAGCTCAAGAGCCTAGAGATTTGGCTGTTGTCGAAGGTAAGGCTGGGAAAATATGGTTATTTTTTGTGGGAAATAAGGGCTGAAGAGTGTTTTGTAAGCGTTGAATTTGAGAAGGTTATCCGAGCCAAATTGAAGAATAGTTTAGAGATCAGAATTTCGGCTTGCAGTAGTTTGTTTGGTGCAGGGTTTGTCAAGTAAGAAGGACGAATCGCGTGTACTGCCACCGGCAAAACTTTGTATTGGATTGGTGGTCAATTGCAGCAGGTCATTGATGTACAGAAGATACAGGATGGGTGAGAGGACAGAACCTTGTGGATCACCAACATTAGTTGCACAGTTAGAAGATAGGGAACCATCAACCATCATACGCAATATGCGTCCAGTGAGAAAACTGTCATCCCGGTTGCAGAAATCACGGGACACACCGCATGATGGAAGTTTACTTAATAGGCCCTTGTGCAAGATATCTAGTGCAACTACTTGGGATTATCCAAACCTCTCCATGGCATTTGACTAGAGGTGTGTGACATAAATGAGCAGATCTCAGGTCGAACGACATTGTGGAATCCACACTGGCGGTCGTTTATTACTTGAGCACTTTCAAAATATAGAAGTTGGCTGTTGATGGTTGTTTACATTACTTTGGAGGGGACTGAGGTGAAAGTGATTGAGCTGTAGCTTGATGGTCTCGCCCTTCTTGGGAATAGGATGGAGATGGGCTAATTTACGGGTTGCAGGATAGACGCCAACGGAGTAAGACAGCATGAAGAGATGACAAAGAATAGGAGTCAACTCTTGAGCACAAATTCAGGAGAATTGGAGGAATGCCATCATGGCTGTAGGACTTTTTTTGGTATCTAATTTGGATAGGATTTTCTGATCACTTCCTCGTGAAAGATCAAAGGAGACATTGAAGTATTGGATGTTTGGAATGGTTGAGGATATTCATCAAAATCATCTATTCAGGTATTTAAGGAAAAATACGATGCCAGGAGATTGACTTTCTCTGCCAATGACGATGAAATGGACCTATCTGAGTGTAGTGCAGAAGTGGGAGCAATTTGGGGCAAACACCTGTGGCTAACTGCTTTTGGCCAGAGACCACAACACATAGCTGTCATTTAGGCACGATGCACGTTTCTATTTCCTGCTTTTGGCTTTTTGAAAATCGGTTTATGATGCATTGAAGATTTTCTTTGCAGCTGCTTCTGGCTTCAATGCAAGTGGTGAGAAAAGGTGGAGTTTTTGATAATAACCAGTGGAGATATGCTTGGTTCTTCATTTGTACAGTCTTGGCACGTCTGGAGAACCAAGGATTACTTAGGGAATGGGTAATTTATTGGGGAATGGGGATTATGTGACCCCTTCCAGAAAGGATTACTTCAGTGATGCGTTCATCTTGGGTTGCAAGGTCGATAGCAATATTCCAACTATGAAAATGAGGCATAGAAATATAGGAGGTAATCCCACTTGACGTTCTTATAATGCCAGCTGTTTTGTACGTTAAAATCGCCAAAGAATATAACATCATTGCTAGGAAAGTTGAACTGAAGGACATTGACTTTCAAAGAGGAAATGTCATCAACCAAGTGGTTGATGGCATTAGGAGAGCGATGTACACAGCATATGAATTTGGCAGAGTGAGGCAGAGGAATTTTCAGCCAAGTTTGTGTGTGGCATTTAGGTTAGACACTCCTGATCAAGAAACCGTACATGAAACGTATTTCAATCCACTTCGGACCTTCAATAAATCGGTGGTAGGCTCACACGACGATGCGATTCATCTTCTACCTAAGGGCATCCACAAAACATCCCAAGTCCACGGTGGACCTGAGCATGTTGGCTGAAGAGCCGACACGCTCCCCACTTTACTTCTAAAACCCAACGGCTTGAGTGGATTCAGCACAAAACGAAAGTGAGATAACTACACAAATTAATAATCTAAAATCCGTTCAGTCCTGCTAGATGCGTCCGTATCATGGAACTAACAGGAAGCCCGAGCCATACTAATAAATCCCACATTGAAAAAACGTGCCTTTTTAAAAATATTTGTAAAAGGTTTCATTGATGATGAGGTTTATCACAACAACGATTTGGAAATAAAATCATCATCATGATAACGCTAATTACAGATATAGACCATATTGGTCTGTTCCAGTCTCATTATCCATAATGGCCTCCTTGTTTGTTTATTGCCCAAATATCTCAGCCATATAATAATGTGGATACTGCTAAGTTATTGTATATTTTCAAGCGTGTTTCTTTTGTACAATATTTGGATTGAGTGTTCTGTTTATCAGACCTATAATCTGCAAACATTTTCAAGCTTTTAATTTTATGTCTTTTTCTCCTTCAGATGAATATTTCAAGTCCAAGATAACTGAAAGTATTTATCTGTTCTATTATTTTATTGTTAATAACTATTTTACTTCTAACTGAAGTTTGTTCACAAAATGTCATTGTTTTAGTTATATCTATGAAATTTTCATTCCAAACTGTTCTACTATAATGTTTAAATTATATATTGCTCTTTGTAAATTGTCTTCCTTATCTGATATTATTACCTGATCATCTGCAAATAATTGCGTATTTATTTTACAGATTTCTATACCTGGATTATTTAAATTGTTTCACTGTATTAATATTTCATTAGTATAATATTAAAAAGTGGTGGAGACACTTTTAAAAAATCAAAGAAATTCTCTTGTAATAGTAATATGGATAACTCATCATCAAACTATTTTAAATCTAAATGCGTTTTTTTCCCGGTTGCTGGTATCCACTGTGTACAGCGCAGACCACATAAATATGTCAATCCCGCTTTCCAATTGTAACTTTCTACCATTAAGTCTTTTTGTGGTCAGAACTGGCAAAATACCTCTACATTTGCCAACGGTTATTGTGGCAGAAACCACAATTTTTTATGGTATGTGAAAAAATTGATTGAATAGTGGGTTCGAATCCCACTTGTAATTTTCATCTTTCTAGCGTCTTAACAAAATTGTAACAAGTCCAAATGCGAAGCATTCTTGATCGCTTCGGAATAATCAAAATATAAAATAATTAACATTCTATTTTTCTACCAACTGCAGAGTGAACGCCTACCCCCTTGGTGGAGGTTTTGGACCTACTACTCCCAGGGTGACTCAAATCATATTGGGAGAGAACAATCATAAACATCCATGCCTCACGCGGGATTTGAGCCCGCAGCTTCTTGGCTGGAAAGCGAATACGCTAACCACTCGACCAACCAGGCCAGCAAGATATAGTTCTATGTTTAATAATAATAATAAAACAACGCTTCATTTGTATGGACAAAGCTACCGGAAACTTCGTTGGACTCTTTAGGAAAGGACATTGATTTAAAAAGAAGGCTTACATCCTGGTTTCTTTAAAGTTTCAAGGACTGTTGACCAAAGGTTGGAATGATTCTGACGTATGTTAAGGTTTGATTGAAATTTATTCATTCCTCATCAATCGAGCTTTCCACCATGCCCTCAGAAATGCACAAAAAGGATTGTGATAAAAGTTAGACCTGCTCCACTATTTCGCTTAGGTTGACCTCTCCTGGTGATGTTTAGAGCTCCATGTTATGGATATACCCTTCCTGCGATCCGTCGTCTTCCGCTAGCGTGTTGCTGAGCGCGCTAACTGATTTCCAGTTGGCCGATCCACTTTGTCGCGTGCGTGTAACGAACACCCCGCAGGTGAGAGTTTTCACCCCTTCCACAGCTGCCGTTGCCCTCCCGCACGCAAACCAGCGTTCGATTTTCCTTTCGTTTTGTTTCCCAGCATCACGTGAGTCCGTAGGTGGTCGGTTTTGCAGTTCGTAATGGTTTCCGGAAGCAGTCACGGTGCGTTGGGCCCACAATGACGACACCGCCAGGGATTAGACGTAGAAACGTCTGTCTTCTCCGGACAGCAGGTTTTTGTCTTTTTCCTCAGTCGAGACCTTGAAGAAAGCAGATCGGAATGCGTGATCAGACTAGTGGCGGACGGAAGAGAGAGGTCAGAAGGAACGAAGGTGAAATGACGTCGAGAGACAGAGAGAGAGAGAGAGAGAGAGAGAGAGAGGTGGTGCCATCTCCATACATCGCAAGGAGAATAACAGTCAAAATAATAATCATATAATTTTTCTCATATTTTCTTGGATTTTGTTTTTCGTTGGATTGAAGGGCCCTGAAGGACATCACGGTAGAATACCAAATGTTGAAAAAAAGACTTCAAACCGACACCACTGAGTATTTTCTCAAAAATTAGAATTAAAGATTGAATATCTGTCAACATACATATCAGAAGTTGCAAAAACTATAGCACAAGAGCGTACAGTCAAGAGAAGTTTAAAATGAAAAAAATAAGGAATTCGTTTTGTATATTCCTTAGATGGAGAACGTATACCTTGAGGAAAATGATGTCGAGAGGGAAGTTGGTTTAA
The DNA here is from genome assembly GCF_054136105.1 of Typopeltis vanoorti. Lineage (NCBI taxonomy): Eukaryota > Metazoa > Arthropoda > Arachnida > Uropygi > Thelyphonidae > Typopeltis > Typopeltis vanoorti. The sequence continues at coordinate 89,638,666 of NC_143566.1, forward strand.
TAAGTTTGGAGCTGAAATATGCATCAAATTCTTGAGTCAAAGCAGATCGTACGTTGTGAGATTCCAAGTTTAGCATGGAAAGTCAAATATTACAAATGCACGTGTTTTGTCCTTCCTGGAGGAAACATTCAGCATGTTGTCTGGTTTAAAAGGGACAATAATTGAAATTAGAAGACGTATGCGTTTTTTGAGTTATCTCCTGGCTTCAGTTGTCCTTATTCAGGATATCTCTGGCAGGTATATTTGGGAGTGATATACAATGTAGCATCCAGTTGTATATCTGCGAATCTTGAAGTCATCTTCCCTTCATGATGATTTTAGATCTTTGCAAAGGAAGGCATGTATTGAGTTAGATGCCTTCTTTTGCCGAGTATTGCACTGTTGTATCTACGAATCTTGAAATCGCATTCCCTTCATGGTGTTGTTTTTTTAGACTTTGCAATGGAAACAAATCTGAAGATCTTCATGGCGAATTACAGCAATACTCTGGCTACAAATCCTTTGATCTTCAGGACTAGCAGAGAGCAGTGTTGTAGAGCCCTGTCATGCTCTGTCCTTCCTTAAGAAGAAAATTATGATGTACAAGACACTTTTCGTTAAAGAAAGCAGTTTTACGAATCCACGTAAGATTTTACATGCTGTGTGGCCGTCATCTGATGTGCTGACGAAGCTGTCATCTTCTTTCTGCCTTCGGCACATGAAGATGAATAGCCTTCACAGTTATCACAACTTAGATGCTACTAGCTCTTCCCAACATAAATGTTCGGTCTAGGATATTTTTGATCAGACCTGAATTTATAATAATTAAAATAAGTTAATAATGTTTCTACAAAGTTCTAAAATCCAGAGTTTGTTTGGAATCTGCTAATACACTATTTTGACTTTGCACACGAAATGTTAAAAAGTAATTAATCTCTTTATTTGATTTTCGTTATTTGATGAAACTCTAAAAAAAGCACAACTCCAGAGCTGGCTGTGAGTCAGTAAATTCTCATACCTTTTTCCTATGTAAATGGAAAATAAAATAAAAAATAAAAGCACATCTATAATATATACTGTTAGCGGAAGAGATCAGAAATAGTGGCAGTTGTCTGCTGTACTCTCCTCCCTGAATATTACCGAAATCAATGATAGCCTTGAACCATCTATTAATGACTGCTAAGGGTGGAGCTGGCTATATACCAATCGTCAAAAAAAACAGCTAATTACCATTAAATCTTCTTAGCTCTGAAGAATAAAATGCATTAGAGGATATCGGTTTTTTACATACGTGTGTGTGGGGGGGGGGGGGGGGGTATTTATTATACTCAATACTCAATGATAACTGTGAGTTGCTACATATAAACCAAATATATTTTTATTAATGGAAATTAATAATGGGTTGCCTTAGGTCTTAATAATTACCTCGATGCACTATGGACGATTTTGTGCTACCTAATGAAGTTTGGCCGTTGCAAAATTCGAAGTTCTTCCCGTTCATGCAATAGATGGTTTATTGGGAGCATTCTTAGGATGAACTTGTCGAAACATTGCATTGTGTGTGTGTGTGTGTGTGTGTGTGTGTATGTGTGTGTGTGTGTGTGTGTGTGTGTGTGTGTGTGTGTGCGTGTGCGTGGGGGGGGGGGTGCAGGCATTTCAGATCTGTGTGCTGGCCATTGCAATGGTCTTACTTTTTTTCTTCAAGTTTCTTCAAGTCACTTTCTTGTAATCATTTTTTTTTTTTTGACACTGACCATTATTGTATTGGAAGGTGTCACCATAAAACACACACTTGGAAAATCGAAAAAGGCACTGTCCGTCGCGCAGTTCCACTGTTGTTTATATGCAGTTTGTGCCAGTAGTATAGTGTTCGCAGTGCTTATCGTGTTTACTCCGTCTCATTAAATATTTGGACATTACAATTAAAGACATAACATTTGTTCTAGTTTTTATTTTAGAACATTATTGAGGTTATGATAATGGATTTTATTTTTAAGTAATTTTTAATTATACCAAACTGTATAATTTTATCGATAATAAACAATATTTTTTCATGTTTAATTTTTTTTTTAATTTTTACCATAATTTATCCAAACACGTACACACTGTACTTACAGTGTGTATGTATATTTCGGAAGTTGCAGCACCCCCACGATTTCAAGCCACGACCGCTACTGCATTCAGTTTATACACAGTGATACACGAAGACCAGAGTGGGGTCGAGACTTTAACACCTTACCAATCTCAGGAAGTAAAAGTGAAACAAAGGTTGTAAGCGTTTGCAAAAAGGATCAGAAACAAAAAATCAATCTCACAGACAAATTCATAATAGAATCAATGAAGAAAAAAGTTTTCATTTAAAAAATATCTGAGTAAAATAAACGCTGTATATAAAATCGACTGGTAAGAATACATCTGCAAGTATATCGAAAATTTGATTATATCAGGGTGTGCTAGGTGTGCGATGCATACCCCATGGAATAGCAATATCATCGATATTATATTTTGTATTTATTCCTGTTAAAGACCCCCTAACTGTTTCCTGGCTTCGCGTGATTCCTAAAATTAAACACAATAAACTATACTTCATGAAGAGGACACTTCTCGACCCGTAAACACTTCATCATATTTGCGTTAATAGCCCGAGTTTGCGGACAAAAATAAGGACACCCTTGAGCCCTTTGAACAGGCGTACAAATGGCGCAAGGAGTCAAATTCTTAGCGTTCCAGTGTTTAAAACCACTCAGAAGGCGAAGCAGGTGTGTACGCTGAGAAAAGAGCACCCAAAAAGCAGTGGCTGTGATTGGTTATTGTGTCAATCAAATCAACTGAACGTTGTAATTCGTCATGAGTTGCTGTTTTTGTTTGCTGAGTTTCATTTGTTTTGCGTGCATGAAGTGCGAACTGAGGAGTTTAGGACACAAATATAGACAAGATTTTAATATATAATTTTCTATAAATAATTTTTAACTTTTTTGTCTATATTTACAATGGAAAACTTGACAATCTACTGAATGTCCCGTTTTCTGCCAGAGCTTTCGCGGATTGTATGATGAAACTACCGCACTGGTAGCTGGGATTCATTCTCTGAGTAGAACGAATAAATTCCTGTCGATCTAACGGTAATATTGATAAAAGAAAAGAAAAACAAGTGCTTCACTTCTACTAAAGAATATTGTTTATTTATTTGTTTATTTTTCTGACCTCGTCTAGGTCAGTCCAATGTTTTTTACTGTTATGATTGAATTGATCTTTCTGGATTGCAGGCATGTCGTCTCCAGCTGTGACACCGGTCGATAAATTTTCTTTAACTACAGATCGTTATAGTTCTTTCACGTTTTAAATAGAGCCACTTGACAGACAAATGTTTACAGAACAACTTCCATCTCATACTTAACGAAAACCATCTAGTCTTTCATTGGAGAGACACCGCCCCATCATTTCTTCAAGCGCTCGTGTTGGTAACCGCATAAATTCATTCTATAGAGTTTTTCATCGTACGCCTTAATACCCGACCTTGTGTTAATGCTGCGATTATTCACATCATCACCCTTGTTAGAAACATGGTATGAATGAGACCATGCACTATTAATTTTCTTTTAAATTAAGACCTGTCCTCTTCGTGGAATCTCCGAATGACAAATATCCTTCTCTTTCTTGTAGAAAGAGTAGGATATTTGTCAGGATATTCGGCTCCGTGAACAAGGAAATTGTAACTCGCTTGTTCATGCAGCCTTTGTTATAATGGTCAGAAGAGTTGTTCAGCTAAGATTCGTCTAGAAGAACATCAAGAATGTATTTTACTTCAAGAGTTTGTTCAGCTCAAATTCTTCTAGAAAATCGAGAATGTATTTTACTTCAAGGTTTGTTCAGCTCAGATCTTCTAGAACATCGAGAACGTATTTTACTTCAAGGTTTGTTCAGCTCAGATTCTTTTAGAACATCGAGAATGCATTTTACTTCAAGAGTTTGTTCAGCTCAGATCTTCTAGAACATCGAGAACGTATTTTACTTCAAGGTTTGTTCAGCTCAGATTCTTTTAGAACATCGAGAATGTATTTTACTTCAAGGTTTGTTCAGCTCAGAACATCGAGAATGTATTTTACTTCAACAGTTTGTTCAGCTCAGATTTTTCTAGAACATCGAGAATGTGTTTTACTTCAACAGTTTGTTCAGCTCAGAACATCGCGAATGCATTTTACTTCAACAGTTTGTTCAGCTCAGATTCTTCTCAGAACATCGAGAATGCATTTACTTCAAGAGTCTAGACGAATCTGAGCTGAACAAACTGTTGAAGTAAAATACATTCTCGATGTTCTCTAGACTCTAGAGAACATCGAGAATGTATTTTACTTCAAAAGTTTGTTCAGCTAAGAATCGTCTAGAACATCAAGAGTATAATTTGCTTCAAGAGTTTTGAGTTGGAGAGACACCGCCCCTTCATTTCGTCAAGCGCTCGTGTTGGTAACCGCATAAATTCATTCTATAGAATTTTTCATCGTATGCCTTAATACCGGAGTTTGTGTTAGTGCCGCGATTATTCAAATCATCACCCTTGTCAAAAATATGGTATGATTAAGACCATGAACTATTTCATGTTTGTTCAGCTCAGATTCGTCTAGAACATCAAGAGTATATTTTACTTCAAGAGTTTTATGTTTGATTTATCCAGCCAACCTTATTCATCCGTGATGGAATTCATTGGAATAAAACTAAAATTCTACAAAAAGTTGTTTTCTTCTCGAAAAAGTATGTAAAGAAAGCTGTGAAATCCACATACACAAACCGAACTTCAACAATTTGACTGCCTTAAACTTTTTTCTAATTTTGAGAGGTCATCGTAACACTCCATATTCATGTGATTCATAAATTTGTAATTATGACTGTTACAATGCCTTTATAATTTTTGGCAATGGATCAGTATCATTTTCCAGTTATTTCAAATAAATAAATTGCTTCATGGAACCATCCGATTACACGAATCGAAATAATATGGACGGGAGTTTTGTAAATATAATCCATTTGTGCAGCCTAAAATCCTTTTATGCTGATCCCTATAAATCCTGGTGGACAATTATACTCTAACAGGCTTATAATCGATGTTCTTGGCACCAAAAGTGTTCCAACCTCCTAGGAAAATACAAAAGTATAATCCAAAGCACAAGGCTGTTGGGCAGATTTCCCCTTCCGATTATTCTGGTTTTTCATCCTCAAAAACGCATCAGAATACATGCAATTGTTAGACATAAACACAATTTTCTGAAAGCCTTAGTTGCTTCTAAACTAATACCAACAACAATTGAAATTTATATTTCTGTCGGCAAAGATATCACATAAATAGTTTAATAAATAAGTTTTCCTCAATTCCAGGGAAACAGAGAGAAGTATCACTTACTGTTTCTTGCCCCTTATCGCAACTCTAAACGTAGACGTGCAATATTGAATATTCCTATCAACCTTCAAAATTTCTTTCCTTACATTCCTTTTTAAATTTCAAGTCCTATTTTATTTTGATGATCTATCTTCTCATGTTTTGCATTTTTGTAGCAGTAGATGTGATTATTCGCATTTCCTTGGCATTTACATTTTTGTTGTTTTTTAAGGTCCAAATGGGTCTTATAACGCAACTGATTTTGTCGAAAATCACTCTTGTTTTTCCAATCCCATGATGTGATTGTTCTAACTCTAGATTGAAGCACAAATAGATTTATAGCACGAACAGAAAATTCTGTTTGGTTTAGTTCAAGGGAGAGAGAGAGAGAGAGAGAAAAGACAGCAAAGGAATTCCACGGAAAGGTCACCCAGATTTATGTCTGTCGTTAAACATCACACTCCGGGTCACATCGTTCTATCTTTCCTGTTTTCTTTTTATCTTTCTTTTCTACATTTCTTGCTTGGATGTGTTGTAGGACAAGATTGAGTGGCATCCATGCAAATGACGGTGACATTGCTTCGTTGTGCCCTAAGACAGATCTTCTTCCTGATTATAAAAGTGCTAGTGGGGATGTGCAGGATATCGGGAACGTGACCAGTGCGTCAGTTTGAAAAAGGGCAATTGAGTGGGCGCTATTTTATTGCTGAAGAATCTATCAGACAGCCATGTACATCATTCCCGCTACTAACAACTGCCAGCGAAATGGTTCGTTACAAGATGGGACACCCCGAGGATACGATGGACTGCTTTTCCTATCCAACAAGAAAATAACACGCGTTATTTTCTTGTTGAAGATAAAAAGAAAATAACACATATAGAGAAACATAGAAAAAGTGGAAGACAGATAGATACAGACTTTCATGGCCTCGTAGATCCCATATTGAACTATGTATGACGACAGCTGATTGCTGAGTTGTTTTCCTTAAAATAAGGCTTACGTTACAGAAATAAAAATACCCAACAGGGGTATGTCGGGCTGTGTTAGGAAAGTGCATCCTAATCCACTGAAAGTTTTCTCTAACTAGCGAGACCCTTTCTGCGTTATTCAGTTAGAAGCTTTAAACTGCATGCTATATTATAAAAATATGACGTGACAAGGACTCATCGTGGGAGGATACTCCACTCCACACATTCAGTGTCTAAACGAAATTGACGAAGTGGATGTGTTCAAATTCATATTCAAATTTCTTAAGTTAGTACCAGTACTCATTTCCAAGTATGAAATATGCGAAACAACAACACAATATTTTCAATTTAAAACTCAACATGTGCATACCGACGTTTCGGGGACGTGTCGGTATGCACACGAGCATTTCTGTCAAAACATGGTATGCATTATATAGATACAAATCAACGAAAATACGCAGCGAAATGATTTGAAAATTAAATGGAGGAATGATTTTCTAGATTTTAAATAATTTCATGGTATGTATGTGAAATTTATTTCTTTATATGCCTTGATAATGCTGACTTAAACTAGCGCAACGTCAGTTTAAACATATTTCGTTTAGAAAGAATTACAAAGTCAATTAGACATTGGATTTCTCGTTTCATACAGTCCATTCCAGAAATACTTCGACATGGAACTATTTATGTGTGCATTTTTTGTGTTCCTCGTTCCAAATACGACTTTTCTCACTTGGATTGCATATTTCGGTATTTCTCCGTTGACATACAAGTTGCTAATCTGTATTCAAAACTAACTTCGATCCGAATATAGGAGTTTCTGTACTGATCACGATATACATTAACAAGGCGGTTCAGCTTCAAGGGATCTGTGCCTTCATGGCATTGTTCTAATAGAATTCTCTTCAAATTAACCTGTTAGCTCCCCACTATGTCAGATCTTACAACCTGAAAGATATCTGACTTCATCAATTCATTCATATGTTCGCCGACGAAGAAGAAAAAAAAAAAACATATTGCTAACCGAGTGAGATCTTTTCCGTTGTGTAAGAAAGACACTCAAGTGAGAAAGGAGAGCATATTTTTGTGTTAATATTTCGATGAAAATTTATTGCGACTTTTTGCATAAAATCTGCATGAATACTTCACAAGTCTACAGACCCTGGCAACAAAAATCGAAAACAGTAACCAACAAGAGATAATTTTTCCCTTTGAGGGAAGCCAGCTTGATGAAAGGAACCAGAAGGGCGAGTGATCCACTGCCTACAAACAAAGAACATAATAAATATCCGTACTAATATATTATAATTATATTATTATTAATTATTATTATTATTATTACATAAGTTCTTTTCAGCTCTGCTTTAGGCAAAATATTTCCTAAGAAAAATCGTTTTTCTTCCCAATCACCGCGGTTACCGTGCACTCATAGAGAGATGCACGACCAGATCACAGAACAGCGGAAGGAGTTCTGAAACCCAGAGCCCCCTTGGGGGAGTTTGGGGGATTATATACAAAGTCTTTGATGAAAAGCTCTTTGTGGAATGAAGGCAAAGGACAACGGGAATCGAGCGTAGCACCATTGAGTAAGCAACGCCACCTGGTGGTATCTTTACGCGCTGATCTCTGGAGGAAGGCTATTCGGAGGCCCTCGTACCTCTGGTTGCTCGCTGATCGCATCGCCCTCTTCCGGGACGCTACTACATTCACTGCTGTCTTTGGAGTCGCCGGAGATGGAACCCTGGCTGGGCGAGTCATCGAACGACTCTTCTTGGGGTTCTTCGTCGACTGCGGTGGTTCGCACCTGGTGGTGTTTCTCGAGGTGGCGGGTGAGCTCGCAAGAATCTTCGAAGAGATCACTGCATACGCTGCACGTGTGTTCGAAGTGTTTCTGGTGGACGCTCGCTAGGTGACGCCTCAATAGTCTCGTAGAAGAAAACACGTCCGAACACTGTTCGCACTGCTTGATGCTCGAGACGGCGTGCACCCGCATGTGCTCCTTTACGTGACACTTCCTGGAGAAGGTCTTCCCGCAGTGTGGACACACGAACGGTTTCTGACCGGAATGCGACTTGAGATGCGCCTTCCTGTTCTCTTTGCGTGCGAACCGCTTGTTGCAGATCGGACACTCGTAAGGCTTCTCGCCGCTGTGCGACCTCATGTGGATGGTTAAATTGCGTGCCAGTGCGAACTCTTTCTGGCACTCCGGGCAAGTGAACTTCGTCCCTTGGGTGTGGATTCGCACGTGACCCTGGAGGTTGCTGAGGCAAGGGAATACTTTGTTGCATTCGGTGCACTGGAAACTCTTCTTCTCGCCTCTCAGATCGTTGTCGTCATGGCAACTGAAGTGATGCTGTTGGATGTCTGCCGAGCTGGAGAACACCTCCGGACACAGCGAGCAGCGGAATACCTTGCAGTCCTCCTTTAGCCAGTCGCACTCATTGCATTGGGGATGAGCGGGAACCATTTCGCCGTGCAGCAACACGTGATGTTCCAGCTCGGCACGGAAAAAGAAACGCTGAGGGCAAAGGTGGCAGTCATACGGCCGAGTGTTAAGTCCGTGCTCGAGCATGTGTTGCTGGAGCAGGTGGGCCGTAGTGAATACTGAGCTGCACATGTAACACGTGAAGCCGGAGCACCCTTGGAAAGTATGTTCGATCAGGTGACACTGCAGCTTGGCAGGAGACTCTGCAACCACGTGACACAACCTGCATTCGTCGCCTCTGCCTTCCTGCAGCATGTGGCTGGCCGCGTGAGCTTGGATCTCTCCTTCAGAGTCGAAAGTGGTGGGACAACGGATGCACTGGAAGGCATTCCTGTGAGTGGTGCGATGTTGTTCGAGGGAAGCTTGTTCTTCGAACTTGACCCCGCACTCGCCGCAACGAAGGTCATCGGACTTGGAGTGGAAACAGTCCTTGCACATGTACGTGTGACCGCCGTCCTGCTTGCCGGTGATGATCATGTGACTGACTTCGATCCGGGTCGAGCACACGCAACACGCGTGAAGGGGTTCGCAGTTCTTCAGGTGAAAGCGCGCGTGCATCTGCACCTCCACGGCGGAGATGAGCGTCTGTCGGCATACGACGCAAGGCACGGGTACTGCATGGCTGTTATGCTGTTGCACGTGACTGTAGAACTGTTCTTCAGAGGTCAGAGGGACCCTGCAGTTGACGCAAGTACTGCCCGTCACCACCTTACAGTGGGTTAGTTTGTGCTCCGCCAACAGTCCCGCACTTGGACAGAGTTCGTCACAGATGTTGCATTTGTGTTTGCTGGGACTCGCCGTGTGCCCTTTCATGTGATTCTCGAGGTCGGTGCGCGACTTGCAAGATTCATTGCAGTAAGCGCAGAAAAGACTGAGCGCCGGTTGACCCTTCTGAGAGCTTGAAGTGCGAATGTTGTGGAGTTGTCGTCGGTGGATGGTGAGCGCCGATTCGGATGTCAGCATGGAATCGCAGATGTCGCATCGGATCTCCGCTGGCGGCGACATTTGGCGGTCATTCTTTCCTCGCTTTAGACTCAGATTCTGGGCTAGCTCGGGCACCAGAGCCTCGCCTCGAGAGATGCTCGGTGTCACCTGATCGCCGTGACGGGTCTGTACGTGTCTGTCCAGGAGAAACTCCACGTGGAAGGATTCGTCGCAAGCAGAACAACGAAACTGTTTCTTGTGGGTGGTCAGATGGAAGTGCAGCTGCTCCTCGGAAGGAAAGCACTGATCGCACAGCAGGCAGCGAAGGGGTTGTACCTTGGCCAAATGGACCAGTTTCACGTGCACCTGGAACTCCCCTTGAGACCGGAACACTGAGGCGCAGGCGGTACACTTGAAGAGGGGACACTCGTTGCTGTGTTTGACGGCGAAGTGCACTTGAATGCTCACTTTAGAGTCGAAAATGTCCCTGCAGAGGGCGCACCTGTACAGATGGTGCGCATGCAGATCCATCAGGTGCTTTTGGAGCTCGTCCGCTTTCGAGAACAGCTTGAGGCAGCACTGGCATCCGTACTCGGTACTCGTGCACAGGAAGTGGGAGGTGACGTGTCCATCGAGCTGGTCCTGGCTGGAGAACTGTCCGTCGCACTCCCCGCAGGTGAAAGTGGCGTTCTCAAGATGACTCTTCAGGTGGCTTCGAAACGACTCGAAGTCGGGAAAGGCAGCGCTGCACTGACTGCACAGCAGCGTGTCCGGAGGTGGAAAGTGGGTGCCGTTCATCGCCAGAGGTTTGGTGGAATTTATGCGTAGAGGGGAACTCTGAGGGACTTTCCGGAGATTATGACCTTTCGAGTCTTTCGGGTCGCCATCTTGCTCTCGATGGGCCATTCGCACGTGCTCACTTAAAGCACCCAAAGACGGATAGGTGGCGCTGCAATGCTGACACGAGAGCTCGCTGCCGCCGTGATGGTTAGAGAGGACGTCGGTAAAACTGTGGGTGGAGAGAGTGTGCTTCTGTAGCGCGTGCACGCTCGCGAATTGGTGGGCGCAATATTCGCAGTCGAAGGTCGAAGAAGATTTTTCCGTTTGCTGAGGAAACGGAAGAAGGGGAAGCCGTGGAGAATGCGGACTCGTAGGCGTTCTCGTAGCTTCGCTTCCGGAACTCACCATCACGTGATACGCTTGCACGTGCACCTGCAGAGACTCCAGAGTAGCGAAATCCTTTTTGGCACAGAAGCTGCACGTGAAGGTTCCTTTCTTCTTCTCCTGATCGTCTTCGTGCACCTGCAAAGAAAGAAAGAACATTCAGTTACCATCCTTAACACGCATACACGACCTGAACTTTTGGTTCTGTGCGATAATTTAATAATAATACAACAACGCAGATGGGAGGAAAAAAATCAGCAAAATTTCCAAACCAACATGTGATAAAATCCTAATAACGACTACAATTCCCAACTGCAGATTTGGTAGCCCACCAATAACTTTTTAAACCGAAAACTCTTAACATTCAAATACAAGAAATGTTGCACCAGCAAAGGTAACTCGACCTTTGATCGTAAGGCCAAAATCGATTTCAAGTCAGGTGTGCGATTGAGAAGTGAAGTGATAATGAAAGGTGACAATAAGCATAAAAAAACACGTGCTTACTTTCCACCCTCCGTGTTGTATTATTATCAATCTGTCACAACCATTCACTTGGCTTCGTAGAAACACTTTTTATCCTCCCCAAAAAAGTTTGTACGTAAGCACCTCGACTGGATGAGTCGGTAATCCGAAAGCTCTGCTCTGATGACCGAGAAATGAAAATCACCCACTACCCAAAAGAAAAATTACAACACTGTGATACCAGGGTAAATACTGTCTACTATGTCTACCAGATCAAAATCAACCATATTCACATAGGAAAGCATGACCGGAAGGTACTAAAAGCGACACAAAGATACAGAAATAACACAAGACAGTAAGTAGCGTAAAAAACTTTATTAGGCCTAACCGAACAGTTCAATAGCAGTTGGATACATAATAGGGTAAACGAGGTGCATGTCTGTCATCTCACCGTTCGTAAAACGACGCATGTTCTTCGTGCGACGTCGAAAGCTTGAATGAGGAAGCCCCAATTGTTCACCTGGAGCGCTGACGAATAGCGCCACCTATCACTTTCGGGTGGCGTTTCCGGTCATGCTTTCCTATGTGAATAGGGTTGATTTTGATGTTCTCTACCTCCCCTCAAAGTTTGTACGTGGAATTTTGAACCACCCTGTACTGTAATTCGTCCTCTTCCAAAGTAATCACCTTTGGGGGAGAGGACGGTAAACACATCAAAGACAATATTTAAAAAAAAAAAAAACTTAAAACTTCAATATAATTTTATTTTGAACATTTCTGTGTTATTCAATGTTTGTTTACAGATTCCCTTCCGTTTTTATTTTATTTAATTTATTTATTTTGTCGCGTCATTTGAGGGATTTCTAGTTCCGTGTTTATATAAACTATCATGTCCATTTTTTTTTCTTTTTTAATTTTCCAAATGAGCTTTCACGTCTTCTTAAATTTCACACATACTAGAGAAGATGACGTGCTGCCTTTCAAGATGGTTACTAGCTCTATTCCCGCTCTGTGACGCAATTTCTCTCTCTCTCTTTCTTTTATCCTACAGTGGAAAGCCGGACATCTCCGTCCTATCCAAGCTAATTAACTGCCAACTTCTCCAATAACTGGAAACTTTTAAATAATGAAAATTCACCAGTACGTCCCATAGCTTATTTCGCTCATCTTTTGCGAGAAATTCAAGCAATCGCTTTTGGTGTAAGCAGTCTGATATTATCGAATAACAATTCAATAACATTGAATTGGATAAAAGCTTTCACTGAGAGGGTTGGCGTGTGCTTTTGCAATTGTCTTTCGCAACGCAGGTTCAAATCCCTAGTGGTCACAGCATTATGATATTTGCGGACTTTGGGCTCCGATACTAAATGGAAGTCTCGATTTATATTAATAAAATGAAAAATTAAATTAAAAAAATATTAATACTAATAAAAATAACAAAGGAAGAAATAAAACATTTTCTCAAATCTATTTAAAATATTATTTCGTTGACTACAAAATTGATGAACTGCAGTAAAAATCTAGCTTAGCTGTTAAAGCAAATAGAAGTCAAGAGAAGTGTAATATTATTAAAATTTAATATTGCAATATTAATTTTCCTTCTTTCTCTGTACCCAGTTGTCTATACCTGATGCTACAAAATCAAAATTATCAAAAGAAGAAAAAAAATCACCAAGAATAAGCAGGTGTTCAAACCATCAACGGATTTATTGAAAATCAATTTACGGATTTATTTAACTCTTTATTTAGTTAAATAGATTTTTAACTACTGATTTCAAAACAGTTCCTTTTTTTCACTCTCAGTCCTTTCTGGCTTTAAATTTAGAACCCACCTTTTGATGCAAGTGAAGCGTTTCTGCTGACGGAAACAGCTGATGGCAGGTCGCACACTGTACTTCGCAGAGTCCCTGAGTGCTATAATGACGCGAGATATCCAACTGGAGGCTATGTGGTGGGCTGAAGGCACGTGGGGTGTGGCTATCTCCCGGGGACCCTCGATCATCACAGTGACTAGCTGCGTGCGTCTGAGATCGGGAAAGAAAGAAAGAATGATAAAACCTACTTAGTAACTGCTAATAGAAAAAGATCTAACATTCAATTCAATTTTTAAATTTATTTTAATTTTCAATTTAATTGCAAGTTCGTAGTCTGCTCTCAGCTGGTCCGACCTGTTTTCTGATCATTCTGAATATCGATTCGTTATCTCAGTCATAAAACAAAAACAGCTGAAAAAGTATAAAAAGGAAGTAAAAAGTGTCAGCTGGTTGATGCCTGAATACGGGTTCAGGGTGATAACACACAGTGAAATGCAATCTTAAGAACTTCGAAATGGGGCCTACTGATATAAAAATTCCTCTTGAGATCGATCAATTATACATGTGTAGGCTACTGCAGTTCGTCACACGAAAATGTTTTATTTTTATTTAGTCGAGTAACTGACATGAAAAATGTAGTTCCTCAAACATGTTTAGTAATGCGCGCTAGTAAATAAAAAATAAGTCACTTCCATCACGTACTGGAACTTGTTGACGGAGCACTCAAACTTTTACAAGAATATTAACAGTTTCCTTAGGATAACTGAATAGATCCAGAAATTAGCAAATGCCACTGATGAATTGTTGTACAACACGTGTATATACTGTATATTTTCAGCTTCATTAACTGAATATAACGTCTCTACTCTCCATCCAACAAGGCTCCACGTGGATCCTAATACCAGTGGGTGTTTGTGAATGCCTTTAGACTGTAGATGGATTTCATCTCATTATTCCAAATCCAAACATTCTTGTGCGGAACACAGGCTAAAGCACTCACGTGTGCTGCTCGCGCGCGCGTGTGTGTGTGTTCTGAGGCTGGTTTGCCTATTTCGCAGGAGTTGGACCCAGAATTTTGGTGGATTGAGTGGTGGAAATGGAGACATGTGGAGTAGATGCTCTCCCTCGATGAGTCTTTGGACTTCCTGGAGGTATCAAATAATAATAATAATAATAATTTACAGAGGACAAAACTTGCCATACGAGACAGGCTAAGCAACCTTCAAGTGAAAGCAGCTTAAAAAGATCATCTGCGTCCCAGATAGGATTTTAACCCAGGTCTTTGCAACCAAAGGGCATCCTCGTTAATGACCGAGCTTCATCTTCCAGTGTAAAACCACCATTTTGCTTAATGAAACGTAAAGGGGCTTGAAAAAGTTATTCCACCATAAAAACCGTCATCCATCCGCAAAAGGCAGTAACAAACTACGATAACTATTCCTTTGCGAACGTGGTTTGAAACATAACTCAAGCGGTCGACAGACTTTTTCATAGGATGAAACTAGTGAGTGCCCAGATTTATCGGATATTGTTCTTCTACACCTCCAGAGTCCAGTTTCTCCGGGCACAGCACCATTTTATAAATATTAAATACGTGTGGTTGTGGAATTTAAGGGAACCAGATAGCTCTTGTAAAGCGATCTGTTGCAAGAGTGGATTAATGTTTTATGCAATAGGTGTAATTTCCGTTTAGACTTTATATATAAAGTAAGAAAAAAAAAAACGATAAGTTGTTAGGTTAGATTAAGCATTTAGTAACTTAATTGTGAAAACTAGAATCACTGAATGTCAAACTGATGTGCAGCCTGTAACGAGTACACTTCTATCTTTGGTTTGTTCACGAGACAAAAAAGAAAGACATCAAGTCATGTACGCTTCCTTTACCATCTTTGGGCTTCTAGGAAAAGCAGATCTTGTGTATTCTGAACGTCTGTAGGTTATATCCATTAGTAATCTGATTGTACTCTTTCTGTTTTTAAAAAGAAACAGTTCCACAACACCAATCTACTAATGCTGTTTTCCCACATCAATCCTGCTGGTATCAAAAAATGTAAGGCGAAATTGCTGGTGTGTTGTAGCATAGCCTGCGAAAACTTTCTCCTAAGATACTTCCATGAATTCAAGGATATTGATTGATAGGGGAAAAGGCGATTTATTAAGTGACGCGGTAACTTTATGAACATCAAGAATAATTCTTTTAATCCCTCCGTCTCTCTCTATTCCTCTTATTGTTCATAAAGTGATATCATTGGCTGTACCACTTTCTGAAAAACACTGAGCATCACATGCTAGACAGGTGTTCTGTTACGCATGCGTAAGATATCGTTTGGAGTTGCTATGCAGCAGAGATATTCATGTTAATCAAATATTTCATTTTTCTGCATTACACTGCAGTTTGATTTAAAAGAAAGTGTCTTGACCAGAGGATATTATCTTGTGACTAATCTACAAGTATAATACTCTAAGATGGTCATGCAAATAAAGAAAAAAAAATGAGACGATCAAAGATGATTTTGAGTTGGCGAAGAAAAGGCTCTTAGTACATAACACGTTAGCTCTTCAAAAGAAAATCCTTCTGATCGTATCTTGCGGAGAAAGAGGCTCAGCTTCTTGATTGTAATCAGTTGGTTTCTCTTTCTTCTTGACGGCGGAGGAGGGGAGAGGAGAGGGGATGGCATGAATGATTAGTTGCCTCCATTGTTCTGAAGTACGATAACCACCATCACTGTCAACTCTCAAGCCTCCAGGAACACCATGTTACAGGTGAGGGTCTTAGTGAACTCTGGGTAAACACATTCTATTGCTGCTAAGAAAGGAGTCGGTGTTTGTTTGTTTTTTTTTCTTTAAAAAATCTTGGTTGCTTTCTTTTCTATACAAATTACACCAGCATTCTCATTTACAGCGGTATAAGACACAACCAGCAGTACTTTGTGCAGTAAATTGCTAAACAGGAAACCGAATGACAGATGCAGATCGCATGTATCAACATTATCAGCAAAATATGTGATTCTAAGGCTTATCCAACCAACTCTTCTTAGAATGCTATTCAAAACAATGACCTTGAGAATATATTTTGTCTTTTCCTAAGTATTTCTCAGGGGAAAAGTGCATGGTTTATATACGAACGTACATGTGGACAATCCAGTAAATAAAAGGGCAAACACATCGACGGTGGTCGATAAAAAAAAGGTGTTGGAGACTACCGGAAAGGATGATCGACTCACTCACGTCTTCAGAAGGACCGACAGCGATTGAGAACCAAAGGGTGCAGTCGATTTTTTAATGCCTCATGATGGAATTTGACGACCCTTCCAGAGTCATTCTTGCAAAACAAAAAGCCATCTTAAATCATCATGATTTACAGCGGGATGCACAAAGCTAACCCATCGAGTCTGAAATGTTTATTTTCCGTTAGGGGGCGTTGTGTAGGTAGCAACAGTTCTGCGGTTTGGTGATGCGATATCTAGAAAGAGACACAGGTAAACAGACTGGTTTGGTTATCCTTCTGGTAATGCACACGCAAAAGGTAGCTGCAGCAGGTGCAAGATGAAAGATTTCGACATCTGTGCATTTGTCACTGAGTAAACTGCTTGGGAAGAAGCGACCCGGATCTGCCAGAGATGTCACGTGATCAAAGACGTGTCTGCAACCGGCATTATATATATATAAAGTATTAAGCGTCGTTTAACTTGACAAGCTGACTGGAAAAGGTCAAAGATAGCATGTCAGTTATTTTCATAACTTGCCATCTAGAGGTCATACAGACAATTGCGTAAAGCCATTTATTTTTGTAAAAAAAAAAAAAAAGTAAATCCTGTCCTACTTATGTAGGGAAGCCTTTTCGCAAGTGCCTATAGGACTCGGATTCTATACCTCCCAAATAAATGAACATTTAGACACTTTTTTAAAGTAATTCGGCTCACTATAACATCTGGCTTTCATTGCTTAGTTTAAGTCAAAACCAAACTTGAAAATATTACGAAATTAGACAATAAACGTAATCAACAGCAATATTTATTACTAGGTTATATTACTTATATTTCTAAAATGAAAATTATAACTCTCTTAACTGTAAGTGTTAGGAGAAAAAAGTAGAGAATATTAAAAAAATCCAATTAACGAATATCTAAGGTCATCAATAAAAAAATTTGCAATTTATTTGGTGATCATAGTAGAAAGATAGCTCCGTGTTTGAAAAAGGTTTTAGAACTTCCGACAAGTCGTGTCAAGTTCCAATTAAATTTTAAGCGGCGTACTTGATTTTCGCACACGCATCAGTGAGCAGTTGCAGGAAGAAGCCAGCAGCACAAGGAAGACAAGAGGATGCCCCGAGGACAAGAAAACCGACAGGGTGGGACCGGAAGCTCGAGCTGGCAAAACAGTAGCATTAAATGCAAAGGGATCTAATGACGAAATTTCCACGAGGCTCTCATTAACTATCACTGACGTGCGGTGGTGGGTGCAGCCTGCACGAGCGATTAAACGAAGGACGAGATTGTCCTGGCAGCTGGACCGGAGTTGTACGGTGAGGTCAGCGGTATTGAGCGAGTCGTGATTCAACTCATAAATACTGTTCATGCCGTTCTAGGTATAATTAAGATTTACCATTGGCAGAATGTCAGTTAAGCACACTTCGACCATTACGACAGGGGAAGGTCGTCATCGAAGAAACTGTTTGCAGACATGGCCATTGGGTTCTTGCTCATGATTAGCCATCAGGAGAGTGTGTTGGCCGATAATTCTGAATGTTCTGTGTTATTATTTATTTATTTAGAAAGCCGTGCGAAAGCCTGTTCGAGACCATCTAAACCAGAGACTATCTTAAGCGTAGATAAGAACTTGTAATTTCTAAGGGCTTGTCTGCTAAGCGTGATTTTTATTAATTTATTCTACTGAGAACATACTGTTTTTTTATTACCTAAATTCTTTATACTTGCTCAGTTTCCAAAAAAAAAAAAAAACCATAAATGGGCATAAAATTTTTGATTTTGAATGAATAATTGAAAATTTCCGGATTAAAATGACAAATAATTAATTAAATATTATTGATTAGTATATGATAATTTGATGGTTTTTGTTGTTAATTGTATTATTTTAATTTTTACTGCAGTCATTGTTCTTGTTATACACGATACTGAATTGCTGTGTATCCTCTACATGGAAATATTCAAATCAAAAATATTTATTTGTTTCTTGGCTTTTATTTGGAGGATGTTAGGTGGTAATTTTAATAATTCTTTTACATATGTCTTACATCTCCCATTAAAGAGGAAGTCACCTCAAAAACGTCACTAGGGTGGCCCCGAATACGGCAATGATAGTACTTGTGGCTAACTCATCAGCAACCGAAAGTCTTTGCAAATTTTTCTAACGTTTTTGGATTGCATTCAATCCAAATCTTTTTAATCAAAGGACACTTTTTGTCCCGATTACTGGTCACAAATACCAGATGTATCTTTGATTGCCAGTTTAGCACATTTTAATCACGATAATCTTAGTAGGTAAGTTGCGGCCTCTACTTTGAGGAAGCTGCGTGCTGCCTTCATCGCAAATTAGATTTTCTTTTCTTTTACGTGTGTTTGGTTACAAGATCTCTTTGAGAGATCTACAAGGTGAAGAGTTATGGCCCTGACCATTCGAGGAGAGGAAAGAATAGGGGAGGGAGTATTTTCCCCCCGATGCACTGATCAAAGCCCGCCTTACCTGGTTACACGTTCCGGAAAAGATCGCGAGAGACGGAAGTTCCTCTCTGTTGTGCCTTAATTATTTTCGGTATTGGGTATTGATAGCCGCACCCAAACGTTGCTGCCACACCCAACGTAATCGGCCGTGCAGGTCACGATTTTCTAATGTGCGGGGTCACAGCAATATCTCGTTGATCGGCACATCGGAAAAGCGAACGGGAAAGCCGAGCACACTGTTTACGAAAGGTTACACCAGACCAAAGCGATCCATCAAAGCGCTGACCTACCTGAAGTTCGGCAGCCGTCATGAAAGGTGTGTTGCACTGCACGCAGCGGAGCGGCGGACCCAGCGATGGAGGAGGAGGAGTCTGTCCGTCACGAGTTTCCTTCTTGTGGTTCTGCATGTGTGACGAAAGGGCAGCGGCGGTATTGTAGCCCCTGTTGCACGTGGTGCACTGGTACGGCTTCGCGTTGTCGTGGGTTTTCATGTGGATCTTCAGGTGGTCGCTCCGGGAGAAGGCCGACTCGCAGTGCGAACACCTGTACTTGCGGTCCCCCGTGTGCAGTTTCACGTGCCGGTCCCTGCTCCTCTTGTGCTTGAACAGTCGCTGGCAGTAGTCGCATTTGAACGGCATCTGGTCGCTGTGAACCTGCCACGGAACAGAAAACAGTTATCATCCCTTGTCAGCGTGAGTCCTACGTTGCCTAGGCAACAACACCTGCCATAAAAAAATGTTGACTTCAGACACGTGCGTTGCCTAGGCAGCGAAGTTTCCACAAATTCACAGTTCAGTTCTTAGGAAGTGGTCAGCTAAACAAATAATGTTAACCATTCAAGTTTTGGGCAGTGGCTCATTTCAGTTTTGTATGCGAGCTTATATTGTGTTTATCATCAAAGCGAGTAAAACACCAATTACAAAATTATAACTCATTAATAGCTTCATAATAAATTATGCTAGTATGCAATAAAGATACTCCAGCTTCCTTTCAAGATGCTACTTAATACACTGAGATCGCACAGAAATTTAACTTTTTTTTTTCATTTTTGACGGACAAAAATGGTGAACGAATTAATTATACAGCTTGGTGAACTTCATTACCTATCTCTAGCTGTTGAAATTACGGCTTGGTGACTTCAACAGCTAGAGATGGGTAATGTTACTTGGTGTATTTGTCAAGTTCCAGTTAAATTTCAAAAATTTAAGCAGAGACGTTATAATTTAGAGTAACTAAAAAAATTCTCCTACTACATATGATATTAGACATGACTGAAAATTGCTAACTTTATTAACTTTGAACGAATCTCATTAACACGGAAATGTAATAAGGAAATTCTGAGAAAAAGCTTATAAAAAATAATAACAGATATTTTTTCTTATTTTTGAATCATCTAAGAAAATGATTGTTGAATAATAATACACTAAACAGAAAAAAAAAAAAAAACATGCTGACCCTGCAACGCCTTTCTTATATGAAGATTGTTACCAAGGTCACGTTTGAGTTGTGGCAAGCAAGCACGTCCTCCAAGCACTTGACGCATAACAGAAGGTCGCTCTCCGAGAAAATAAAAAATAAAAAAAATACAGTTCTTCCATAGCAGTCTGCTCTTTGGTGTTCCAGAAATGTGGCTAGTACTATTGTTATTTCGCTTTTTTACTCATTTCTGATCAAGCAGCATACCACCACCTCATCAGAAAAATACAAATCCCATTTTAATATCTTTGAAAACTTTAACGAGCTCGATTGTCCTAGTTTGAGTTTCTAAAATTCGAAGGCATTCATATAAATGTGATGTCCGTAATGCATCATCGAATTCCCGGATCGCATACTACCTTCCTGTACAATACATATTCTCGAATACGTTGAGATGAACGAACTACAGCAGCCAATTCACTCGACTGACTTCACAATGTCTATTTAAAACCAACAAATCTAACTTGAAGGATATGATCAACCATCACCTTGAAAGCAGACATCGATTTTAAATAGAAAAAAATAAAAAGTAACATTTATATGTTAAGTACTGTTTATATGTTAAGTACTGTCATCTCTTGAGCCTAAAGTCGGTAGTTCAGTCCATGTTATTGTCCACTTTTATAGCTTTTATTCAAGAGGGATTCACCACGTACCCACCCTCTATTCCTGGTGTCTGTAGAAAAGAGTAAATCTGGATTCATCTGCCCATAAAACCTTTTCCAAGCCTCGAGATCAATCACGATATCGATGAGATCATTGGAGTTGGTTTCCCACCTTACGTGAATGGTTTCAATGATAAAGACTGTCAAATCTGAAAATGCCCACTCGCATATGCAGTTGGATGATTTGTTTGAATCGATCTGGACTGATCTCAAATGCTGCATAGTAGAACGGTTTTAACTCAGAGTTAAAGCTCTGTGGCTCTTCTCCTGTAGCTCTTACTTGAATTATGTGTCTCATCCTCGAGTTATTTTTTAGAAGACTGTGGCGATTACCTTCAACACAATTAAGGCTGATATTTTTAATGTTGGACGTTATCCAAAAGGCATGAAAACCTTCCACTGGGCGGACAAATAGATTTGTATTTTTTTATTGGACTCGATTAATTTATTGATGTTCATTTACAAATAAAAAAAAAAGTATAACCAGTTCGTTAAAATTAACTACAGCACACGAAGTTCCAAAGCAGAACAGTAATGAGACAAATTCGTGATAAAGGTGGAACAAGCTCTGATACAATGCGATTTTCGGCAACACAACTAACAAGCAGGAGAAAAATACCTGACATTTCAGCTGCACGTGCAGTCGTTGCTGGGCAATAAAGTTAGTACTTTGAACACAAAATAATGCACTAATTAAAGAGTTACAGAAATCGATATACTGAGTCAGTTATCGACGGGGAATTCTCTTTACCACTAACTTCCAGTTCTTTCACCGCCCCCCCCACCTCCTTCCACAACAATCTGCTGGGGAATCAGACTGCTGTTTACAAAGACTTTTGCCAAATTAGTTACAGGCAAAAAAAGTATAAGTTTCAATTTTCTCTCTAGTAACGTCCGTTTAATTTTTCCATTAGAGGCATGAACCACAAAAACAAAAGCATTTCCTCGTCCGCTAACACGTCCCTTAGCACAATTCCATCTCGACTGATATTTATGACACTCACGTCCAAAATCAAGAAGTCCATTATTCTGATTTGCGTTTATTATTATTTTTTTTAACGCCCTAGAATGTTTGCTTGATGAGAAGTTTATTTTGCGAGTGCAGATTTCAACACGAAGGGGCAGGTGCAGAACCGCAACAAAAACTCTGACAATCCACTTGTTATTGTGATAAGTGTAATTACGTTCGCCGACGGCCTCGAGCGGACACGACATGGGGTACGGAATGAGTGATCCACAAACGAGCATCATTAATGGCGTGAGAGTTTCGTGGGGGGAGGTGGGGGGGAGCTGGTTTCGCATGCCTTCATTACTACTACGGACGGATTTTTTGAAACTCAGAGGAGAGAAATTGACCGACAACCGGGGAAAACTCAACACTCCTGTCCGTACTATAATGGTATCACGTGCTAAGAATGAAATCGAACTCGATGCCCTCTATCGGAAAATTTTTCAGTCCTCCTGATTCAAAAAACTGACTTCATCAAGAAATAACCTAACAAGGCATTCGCAGCTCTTTCAGCTCGCCTCAGCGATATACCCCCCCCCCCCCCGAAAGGGGTGCCATCACCAATTTCCACGAGCAACGACTGTGAGATTGGTACAATCTAGTTCGGATAACATGACATGAAACAATAGTAAATAATTAAACAGGTCCAACTCGTTAATAACGTACAAGTAATTAAAATATGTGCAGCCAATTAAAAATATTTACAGCTAAATTAAAAGTACTTAAAACTAATTGATCTAAAATCCATTTCTACGTTAATGAAGGGTCTTGTCCTAATTGGTGACCCTTGAGTGCTTAATGAGCTACGCCAGCTGGTTGCAGAACATCTTTCTGATGGTACAAACTAGACTCTGATTGATGGCCCCGAGCAAGTTTGGATTTTTGAAAAAAATAAATGCAAATGAGACCAACAAAGCTTCAAAAAAGTAATTTAGAACAAAATAAACAGAGAAGTTTCCGGTTATGGAATGACGAAGCAAACCTAAATTGAGATCTGAATTGTGTAGACAAGAAGCGTAAGAAGGAAATATTTGAGAAACAATGACAAGAGAACATTAAGCACCGACTAACGATAAACATGTACACACATTCGGCTTCTTCTTACGTAAACTTCCCCCTTGGTATTTGCTTTTCCATGGTTTAATAATTACTAGTTACACACAAAGGACCACGCTAGCAAAGAAGATAATTTAGGTTAAGGGATATTACATCCCATATTGTTTCATAGCCGAATAAGAAACTCAAAGAGTTTCATGCCGAATATAGAAACTATATAAAGTTCGGCGAATCCAAGCGTAAGCAAATACCTGGATAGTGCAACACTGAAGCAACTCATAGCAAGGGCGGACAAGTTCTGATCACTGTTCTTGATATTTACCCATAATGTGAAACCCAGCTCCTAGGAGCTGTATTACTGTTTTACATTATGAGAGAAGGTCACTACCCAGACCGGTTTCAACCTTTGTATATGTGAAGGGGGTTCTAAAAATAAGATGATCCCGAAAGATCGCCCAACTCAGTGACAGGCTCACCCCATCACCGAGAAGAACTTCTCAGCATTGGCTCTACCCAGTGGCAGACTCACCACCACCACCAAGCAGAGCCATAATCTCAGCGGTGGCCCCAATCAGAGACAGGCAAAAACCTACCTCCAAGCGGAGCCTCTCAAAGCCAGATTCTTCCCGCACCGGTTTCCACCATCATTAGGGTCTCATCAGTGAGTAAGTAGACCTAGTTAATACCAAGTTTGTAGCGAACAGAACTTACATACCCTACTATAAGAATCACCAATAAGGTGTCCTAATAAATTACTAATTATATGAAGAACCAAAGGTTTCAATTCGGCGACGTGAAATTATTTAGGTTAAGGGATATTACATCCCATATTGTTTCATAGCCGAATAAGAAACTCAAAGAATTTCATGCCGAATATAGAAACTATATAAAGTTCGGCGATCCCAAGCCTAAGCAAATACCTGGATAGTGCAACACATAGTCCCTCTGGTTGCTGCCCAAGTCTCACACAAAGCAGGAAGATTCCACTTTCATGTGAAAGGACAACAAGCTGGGTTTTTAAAGGAATAAAATCTAAAGTAGTTTACCTCGCAAACAGAAATATATCAATGGAGTTGGTGTGCATTGATATGGAATCCAAAAGACTGTTTTCATCCACTAAGTTAATATGAGTGAAAACGAGAACATAACTACTTCAAGTTTGTTATATGAGGGGGAGGGGAATATGCTACTGAAATTAAATAGGGGCAAGCAAATTTTGATTTTAGGGTAGAAAAATCAATAACTAAATAAAATTAATTGACTCACTCTCGTTTTTGTGAGTCCTCTCCTAATACAGTGGGTTCCTATCCAGTTAATGCACTCGAAATTTTGTTTCTCGGTAAAATTTCGTAAGCTCCACTTACGGAAGTAGCGGAGATTATCGAGCATCTAGACATTTGAACATCATCTGTATTAGTCCCGAACATAACTGTGACGGTCGAAGAAATTGTACTTCGATCGCTCAACATTGAGAAAAGTAAAAAAAAAATCAGCAGCCATGGTTAGCCAGACCTCGCAATGAATGAAGTTCTTTCGATATTGTATGCTGACTTCGTCAAGGGGACATTTCTGTACTGCACTACCATCGCATCTTCGGGAGAAATAAAACTTAA